>NC_057860.1:3330000-3469374 GCF_015237465.2 Chelonia mydas
GGTTTGGTCTTAACTGGATGGACTGCTGAAAGTTTGGGGGTGAGAGATACCTTTGTCTTTCAAATCCTATTTAGCTTGGTAATACTTTTGTAACCAGTTCACTTATTACTTGTCACTTAACAGCTATTGTTCTCTGGTTAATAAACTTGTTTTAATGGTTTCATTAAAACAGTGTGATTTGACTGAAGTCTTCCAGGATTTCTTCTCAGATTAATGAAGGCTGGGGCATGTTACCCTTTGATGGACTCAAGTCAGCGGCACTGCTATAGGTACCCGCATGGCCCCACAGTATGCCAACATTTTTATGGCTGACTTAGAACAACGCTTCCTTAGCTCTCGTCCCCTAATGCCCCTACTCTGCTTGCGCTACATTGATGACATCATCATCTGGACCCATGGAAAAGAAGCCCTTGAGAAATTCCACCATGATTTCAACAATTTCCATCCCACCATCAACCTCCGCCTGGACCAGTCCACACAAGAGATCCACTTCCTGGACACTACAGTGCTAATAAGCGATGGTCACATAAACACCACCCTGTACCGGAAACCTACTGACCGCTATACTTACCTATATGCCTCCAGCTTTCATCGAGACCACATCACACGATCCATTACAGCCAAGCTCTACGATACAACCGCATTTGCTCCAATCCTTCAGGCAGAGACAAATACCTACAGGATCTCTATCAAGCGTTCTTACAACTACAGTACCCACCTGCTGAAGGGAAGAAACAGATTGACAGAGCCAGAAGAATACCCAGAAGTCACCTACTACAGGACGGGCCCAACAAAGAAAGTAACAGAACGCCACTAGCTGTCACCTTCAGCCCCCAACTAAAACCTCTCTAGTGCATCAAGGATCTATAACCTATCCTGAAGGACAATCCCTCACTCAATAAAGTTACATGAATGCTTTCCCCGGCATTCCTGAACAGATACAGAACCCATCTCGTAGCCCTCAGCCCCAGCTTTGCAACTCAGAAATGCACATCTTATGCTGCTCAGGACACACACACAGAGCCCGAACAGGGTAAACTCATTAAAAGTCTAAAAAAACCAAAGAGCACTTGTGGCACCTTATTGGAGCATAAGCTTTTGTGGGCTATGAGGTGGGTTCTGTATCTGTTCAGGAATGCCGGGGAAAGCATTCATGTAACTTTGCTGAGTGTGTCTGCACATGCTAATGGCTATGTGAGCAGAGCTTGGAGAGGCTGGGCTCACTTCATCAGGGGAAGTTTGAGTCACAAGACTTGAGGTCCCCAGCTCCAGACTGAGTCACCCAGACATTGGACTATGACTAAGGCTACGTTTTAGTGATGGCTGTTTTTAGTAAAAGTCATGGACAGGTCATGTGCAGTAAAAAATTCAGCCTGTGACCTGTCCATAACTTGTACTATATACCCCTGACTAACTCTTGGGTACTCGGGGGGGGGGGAGGGAACTGTGCTGTGGGTGCTCAGGGGGGAGGGTGGCCGTGGTGCCCATGGGCTGCCTGCCACCCCTCCCCCAGAGCTGGGACTGGCAGGCTCCCTACCTGACTCCGTGGAGCCCCCACCTTCTCCCCTACCTCAGCCCTCTCCTACACCCAAACTCCTGCTGCTGGGGGGAGGGGCATGGTTGTCCGAGACTGCCCCAGCAACGGCAGGTGCAGTTGGCTTGGGGGCCACCCAAGCTGCAGAAGTCATGGAGGTCCTGGAAAGTCACAGACTGAGCAAACTATCTTCTATTTGCTTAATACTTTATTTGCTTGAAATTCTTAATTTCAAAATAAATGAAGGTATTGTTTTCTTTTACTAGGTAAATATATGGGCTGTCAATTAACTCGTGATTTAACAAAAAAATTAATTGTGATTGCAGTTTTAATCGCACTGTTAAACAATAGAATACCAATTGAAATGTATTAAATATTTTGGATGTTTTTCTACATTTTCAAATATATTGCTTTCAATTACAACACAGTACAAAGTGTACAGTGTTCACTTCATATTTTTTATTACAAATATTTGCACTGTAAAAATCACGAAAGAAATAGTATTTTTCAGATCATCACATACAAGGACCGTAGTGCAATCTCTTTATCATGAAAATGCAACTTATAAATGTAGATTTATTTATTTTTTGGTTAGGTAACTGCACTCAAAAACAAAACAATGCAAAACTGTAGGGCCTACAAGTCCACTCAGTCCTACTTCTTGTTCAGCCAATTACTAAGGCAAACAAGTTTTACATTTACAGGTGATAATGTTGCCTACTTCTTATTTACAATGTCATCAGAGAGTGATGCATGGGACTTTGGTAGCCAGCATGGCAAAGTATTTACGTGCCAGATACGCTAAACATTCGTATGCCCCTTCATACTTCGGCAACCATTCCAAAGGACATGCTTCTATGCTGATGACACTTGTTACAAAAAAATGCATTAATTAAATTTGGGACTGAACTCCTTGGTGGATAATTGTATGTCTCTGGCTCTGTTTTACCCCCATTCTGCCATACATTTCATGTTATAGCAATCTTGGATGATGACTCAGCACCCATTGTTCATTTTAAAAACACTCACTGAAGATCCGACAAAATGCAAAGAAGGTGCCAATGTGAAATTTTTAAAGATATCTACAGCACTCGACCCAAGGTTTAAGAATCTGAAGTGCCTTCCAAAATCTGAGCGGGACGAGGTGTGAAGCATGCTTTCAGATGTCTTAAAAGAGCAACACTCTGAAGCGGAAACTATGGAACCTGAACCATCAAAAAAGAAAATCAACCTTCTGCTGGTGTCATCTGACTCAGATGATGAAAATTAACGTGTCAGTTTGCACTGCTTTGGATTGTTACCAAGCAGAACCTGTCATCAGAATGGACACATGTTGTCTGGAATGGTAGATAAAGCATGGAGGGACATATGAATCTTTAGCACATCTGGCATGTAAATATCTTGTGACGCTGGCTGCAACAGTGCCATGTGAATGCCTGTTCTCGCTTTCTGGTGGTGATGTGAAGCAGGCAGCATTTTCTCCTGCAAATGTAAAGAAACTTGTTTGTCTGAGCGATTGGCTGAACAAGAAATAGGACTGAGTGGACTTGTAGGCTTTAAAGTTTTACATTGTTCTATTTTTGAATGCAGTTATTTTTTGTAACAATTCTACATTTGTTAGTTCAACTTTCATGATAGAGATTGCACTACAGTACTTGTACAGTAACTCCTCACGTAATGTTGTAGTTATGTGCTTGAAAAATGCTACTTTAAGTGAAACGATGTTAAGCAAAGCTAATTTCCCCCTAAGAATTAATGGGGGGGGGGTTGGGGGGTTAGGTTCCAGAGAAATTTTTTTTGCCAGACAAAAGACTATTTTTCATATGTATGTGTACACACACACCCGTACACACACACAGAGTATAAGTTTTAAACAAACAATTTAATACTGTATGCAGTGTGACGGGGCAAGGCCATCTGGCTATAGAAAAGTAGTGGGAGATAGATATATTAGCTCCAGGCTAAACAAATCTCTGGTACCAGAATAAGTGAAATGGCTCAGTAGACTGTGACCCTTGTCTCTAGAGAGAGAGAGAAGGGTTACAGGGAGGGTCACAGTGAGCCTCTGAGGCTAGCGAAATCCGCCAGGAAACGCTGGACCCATGGAGGCAAGGACAGAGTTTTGTCACAGCAGCAAAATGGAGGTAGGGGAGACCGCATGGCAGAGAACGAGAGTCACACACATGGTGTGTGTGAGCGAGAGATGCGCATTGCCCCTTTAAGTACGCTGACCTCGCTCTAAGTACATTGCCTTTAAGTACTTCAGCAAGTTGAGACAGCAGCTGCTGCCAGCAAGTTCCCTCCATCCTGAGCCCTGTTGTGTCCCCCCACTGCTCTGTGGAGATGGGGTAAAGGAGCAGTGGGGAGGAGGGGGACACCCTGACACTAGCACCCCTCTTTCCCCCCAAACCCCTCCAAGCAAGCAGGAGGCTCCTGGGAGCAGCTCCAAGGCAGAGGGCAGGAGCAGCACCTGGCAGTGGGGGGGAGGGACACCTGAACTGCCTGGCCATTGCCAGCCTGCTGGGTGGCTGCTGCACAGGGAACTTTACAGGAGCTGACAGGGGGGCTGCTGGCCCACCCTGGTTCCAGGCCCCCACCAGCTCCAAGGGGCTGCTCTTCCTGCAAGCAGTGGACAAAGCAGGTGGCTGCCAAACAATGTTGTAAGGGAGCATTGCGCAACTTTAAACGAGCACATTCTCTAATTGATCAACAACGTTAACCAGGATGACATTAAGGGAGGAGTAACTGTATTTGGTGAATTGAAAAATGCTATTTCTTTGGGGTTTTAGAGTGCAAATATTTGTAATTGACAATAACAATAAAGTGAGCACTGTGCCCTCTGTATTCTGTGTTGTAAGTGAAATCAGTATATTTGAAAATATAGAAAACATCCAAAAATATTTAAATAAATGGTATTCTATTGTTGGTTAATGGTGCAATTAATTAATCATGATGAATTTTTTTAATTGCTTGACAGCCCTAGTAAATATTATTACACTTGGTTTTTTTTCATCATCTTAATTATATCCTTTTGTCAGCTCTGTCCATCAGCACCTTAACTCATCCAAATCGAGCTTGTCCTGAGAGCTTTACACTGCTCTGGGATGGCCCTGGACATGAAGCGTTTTCTGATGAAAAAAAAAAATCAAAAATTGTTAGAACATATTGAGGGGGGAAAAGTAAATACCAAGACTCTTCTTTCATTCTGGTCTCCCTTCACTTGCCCTTGGGCTCCCCCTGGTGGCTGACTGATGCTATCACTGCACTTGGAGTTGATATTGTACTGGAATCAAGTAATCAATTTAGTCAAATCATCAAATCTCCTATATTACTAACAAAAAGAAAAGCTGTAACTTTCAGTTTTCCAATCTAATTTCAATGATCACATAATTAATCTTTACTCATTAACCAATAATTAACTTCATATTTAATTTCATTTCCATTGGTAACAGCAATAGGGTCAAAGATTGCACACTCTTATCATACACATTAGGTTTCCTTTAATCCCTACTTCCACCAAGTGAACCCTTGTGTAAAGCTGTAGTTTACCCCACCATAGGGGCCTGCCACTTCTGTGAGTTTCTTTGTCGCTGGGCCTTCTGCCATGAGTGTTCGCAAAAGGGGATCTCCCGCTATATGGGGAAGTTTGTATCATGAGAACAAGCACCTCTGTTCTATTTCCCCACATTTTAATCTTTCAGAGTAGCAGGAGGGGGATGAGAAGGGATGCAAATGCATAAGACACAAGAGCAAAACTAAGAAACAAAAGCCTAGAATCAGGAGTCAGCATTCAAGTAATCGGACTCAGTCTGGATCTAGAGGCTGAGACATTGATTTCCCTCATTGGTTATCAGCACTTGAATAGCATAAAAGTCTTCAGTGTCCAACAAAGCAGCCAGATTGGCATCCATGGGAAGGCATGTCCTCTGAAGGCAACAACTGCTTCTTTCTTTGCCTCTTGAAACTTTGGATCCAAATGGTAAAGGAGAATTGTTCCCAATCGAGCTATGGCATCCCTTGAGGCTGTAGTCAATGCCACTACACTGGTGAAGGATGTTTTACCTGGACCATAGTTCACCATAGCTTTCTTCTCTGGTGTGAACGCCAACAACTAGTTGCCTACTATTTTGACCTGAGTTCTTTGCCAAATCCTTGGCCTTGGTCAGGGCAAATTTACACTTCTCTGGAGTAGAATCCTTTACCAAACCACTCCAAATTTTAGCAGTGTTAGTGACAAATGGCCAAGTTTGTTTCTTTAATCTGTTGGCACAGATCGAAGTTAGGAACTAGATACAGGCCTGGATCAGAATCTCTGTAATCTACCAAAGGTGGGGGGGGGGGGGGGTTCAATTTGAAAGTAATTATTTTTCTGCAGCTATGTCACATTCAACACTGAGTTAATATGATACACATTTGCATTACAAAGGGTGAGTTCAACAAAAACACCACTTCTGTTTCCTCCACATCTACGTAGTTAGGGACAACATGTCCCAAATCATAGGATTAGTTAAGAGATCTTGTAGGTACTGGGTCTCAACTATTTGGGAACCAAATACATGGGTATTTTGCCTCCTCCTGAATCACTTACTGTGGAATTCTCTCCAGGTATTATCTGAGACAATATTGACCTAAGCAATTGAACAACACTGTGATCATATGCAGCTACTTCAGTTAGTTGCACAATTTGGGGTGTGCTGCTGTGCACCATTTCATACTGGAGCATTATAAGAATACTTCTGTTTCCGTGCTATCATGTCCAATAACTTGAAGTCTCTCCTGTTTTACTGAACTGCACTTGAACTTTCTCCATGTCATCATGGAGGGGAGCGGGGAAAAGCTAAAATAAAGTGAGAAATGAGTATTTTAGCAGCTGGTTATTTGTCTCAAAGTTCCCAATAATCTGAGCTACATTCTGTCAAACAAAACTAATGCCCAAACGGCCTTCAGGAAAGAGAGGAAAAACTCACATCACGTAAGAGGTAAAAGACACTTTCAATTTCACATAAAGTGAAATTCCAGAGAAGGTTGCATTTGATAATTCATAGAATCATAGAATATCAGGGTTGGAAGGGACCTCAGGAGGTCATCTAGTCCAACCCCCTGCTCAAAGCAGGACCGATCCCCAATTAAATCATCCCAGCCAGGGCTTTGTCAAGCCTGACCTTAAAAACTTCTGAGGGAGATTCCACCACCTCCCTAGGTAACGCATTCCAGTGTTTCACCACCCTCCTAGTGAAAAAGTTTTTCCTAATATCCAACCTAAATCTCCCCCACTGCAACTTGAGACCATTACTCCTTGTTCTGTCATCTGCTACCACTGAGAACAGTCTAGAGCCATCCTCTTTGGAACCCCCTTTCAGGTAGTTGAAAGCAGCTATCAAATCCCCCCTCATTCTTCTCTTCCGTAGACTAAATATCCCCAGTTCCCTCAGCCTCTCCTCATAAGTCATGTGTTCCAGTCGCCTAATCATTTTTGTTGCCCTCTGCTGGACTCTTTCCAATTTTTCCACATCCTTCTTGTAGTGTGGGGCCCAAAACTGGACACAGGACTCCAGATGAGGCCTCACCAGTGTCGAATAGAGGGGAACGATCATGTCCCTCGATCTGCTGGCAATGCCCCTACTTATAAATCCCAAAATGCCATTGGCCTTCTTGGCAACAAGGGCACACTGTTGACTCATATCCAGCTTCTCGTCCACTGTAACCCCTAGGTCCTTTTCTGCAGAACTGCTGCCGAGCCATTCGGTCCCTAGTCTGTAGCGGTGCATGGGATTCTTCCATCCTAAGTGCAGGACTCTGCACTTGTCCTGGTTGAACCTCATCAGATTTCTTTTGGCCCAATCCTCCAATTTGTCTAGGTCCCTCTGTATCCTATCCCTACCCTCCAGCATATCTACCTCTCCTCCCAGTTTAGTGTCACCTGCAAACTTGCTGAGGGTGCAATCCACACCATCCTCCAGATCATTTATGAAGATATTGAACAAAAACGGCCCCAGGACTGACCCTTGGGGCCCTCCACTTAATACCGGCTGCCAACGACATGGAGCCATTGATCACTACCCGTTGAGCCCGACAATCTAGCCAGCTTTCTATCCACCTTATAGTCCATTCATCCAGCCCATACTTCTTTAATTTGCTGGCAAAAATACTGTGGAAGACAGTGTCAAAAGCTTTGCTAAAGTCAAGGAACAACACGTCCACTGCTTTCCCTTCATCCACAGAACCAGTTATCTTGTCATAGAAGGCAATTAGATTAGTCAGGCATGACTTGCCCTTGGTGAATCCATGCTGACTGTTCCTGATCACTTTCCTCTCCTCTAAGTGCTTCAGAATTAATTCCTTGAGGACCTGCTCCATGATTTTTCCGGGGACTGAGGTGAGGCTGACTGGCCTGTAGTTCCCAGGATCCTCCTTCGTCCCTTTTTTAAAGATGGGCACTACATTAGCCTTTTTCCAGTCGTCCGGGACTTCCCCCGATCGCCATGAGTTTTCAAAGATAATGGCCAATGGCTCTGCAATCACATCCACCAACTCCTTTAGCACTCTCTGATGCAACGCATCCGGCCCCATGGACTTGTGCTTGTCCAGCTTTTCTAAATAGTCCCAAATCTCTTCTTTCTCCACAGAGGGCTGGTCACCTCCTCCCCATGCATCTATTATTCAAAATCAGAATAATAGATTCTCCCAACACATTCCCCTCTGATCTATTCAAACCTGCATCATTCGGTGCTGTCATAGGACAAAGGAGTTGACCGAAAGGACCACAGGATTCACCTGCAAAAGTAGGCCTTTCAGCTGGGAGGACCCGAGAGACCACGATGACAAATGGTGCAAATAGGCTTAAAGGTCAGTATGTGGGAATCAGCAAAAATATTAAAACAAATCGTTTTGTCAGCCCTAGACAAAGTTTTTATGGTTTTTATCTCCCTTGTGGATTCTCTGATGATAAATAAGAGCTGAACTCTGATGGAAGCTTTTCCCACAGTCGGAGCATCTATAGGGTCTTTCTCCTGTGTGGATCCTCTGATGTGTAATAAGATGTGAGCTCCGAGTGAAGTTCTTCCTGCATTCACAGCATTCATAGGGTCTCTCTCCTGTGTGGATCTGCTGATGTCTAATAAGGTGTGCATGTCGAGTGAAGGTTTTCCCGCACTGACAGCACTCATAGGGCCTGTCTTCTGTATGGATTCTCCGATGCGTAATAAGGTGTGAGCTCTGACTGAAGGTTTTCCCGCACTCACAGCATTCATAGGGCCTCTCTCCTGTGTGGATTCTCTGATGTGTAATGAGGCCTGAGCGGTAACTGAAGGTTTTCCCGCACTCACAGCATTCATAGGGCTTCTCTCCTGTGTGGATCCTCCGATGTCTAATAAGGTGTGAGATCACGCTGAAGTTTTTTGCGCACTCACAGCATTCATAGGGCCTGTCCTCTGTGTGGATTCTCTGATGAGTAATAAGATGTGACCGCTGACTGAAGGTTTTCCCGCACTCACAGCATCCATAAGGTCTCTCTCCTGTGTGGATTCTCTGATGTGTAATAAGCGTTGAGCCCCGAGTGAAGTTTTTCCCACACTCACAGCATTTATAGGGTCGCTCTCCTGTGTGGATCCGCTGATGAGTAATAAGGCTTGAGCGGCTACTGAAGGTTTTCCCACACTCCGTGCACATGGGGTTTCTCTCTCCTGTGGGGATTCTCTGCTTGGCTGTGGTTTCCTTGAGGTCCTCATGAGTTTCCTGACAATTCATGGATTTACCCACTTTCTGCCCCGGTTGGTTGCCCTGCTGCCTTTCTGGCCTGTGCTGACTCTCACAGGCTTTTCCCTGCTCGGAACTCCTGGGCACGTTCCCTTTGGATCTTTGCAAAAATGCCCCAGATAGTTCCACTTGCTCAGCATCTTCCTGCTGAGGCTTCTGCTCTTCATTCTCCCTCACCAGCCCATCACCTGCTGGAACAGAGAGAGAAACCTCAGAAATGGGAGTGCGAAAGGGGAGAGCAAACCAAAATAAGACCGGGAGAGACTGAAAAATATAAAAATCAGGAACTGAATTTGCCCACACTCTTTTCCATAGGAGAGAGGAGTGAATCAGTTCTGCCTCCACCTCCCAACCAAACATTCAGGGGGAAGGGAGATCAGCTACTGCCAGGGGACCATGAGCAATATCTTCCCTGAGGATATGACATCTGGGGACAATCCTAAATTCAGAGCGCTCATAAGGTCTTTGTAGGGAATCCCAGCTGTTTACTTCAGACAGTTCCTGAGTTGGTTTAGTGATTCCTCACCGGTGTAGGCACATCTTAGGATCTCTTTTTCCTCTGAGCCCGGAAGATCTGGGACCCATGGCTCTTTCCCTAGTTCCAGCTGGGAGATCACATCAGGTTTGGAAAATGGAAACCCTGCTCAGGGGAAAGAAAGCAAGTGAGATCAGGTGAATTCATTGGACATTTGTCACAACAAAGTTCCATTATTTTAACTCCAGGTCATTTTAAAGCAGTAAAATTCTGGGGCCTGCTCCCCAGTTGCTCAAAGGTGCAGAACATGCTGCTTATGAGGGTTTAACTACCCCATCTTTGCTGGGAACACACACAGCCAGTTGCTCATCATCAAAGGGTCCCCTGAAACCCAGAGAGAGTAACACCCTGGCCCAAAACTGAAGACATGTCCAGCCACAAGGGAAGTCACCCTGGAACTGCTTCTCCCCAAGAGCGAGAGGCCCAGAAACAATGGGCTGGTGGGGTTCAGCATGGAAAGGGATGTCACTGAATCCGGCATCTCAGGGACACCAAATGGCAGGAAAGCAGGTTTAGAGGAATTAGGGAATATAGCGAGTTAGGTGTAATTGAAGGGAGTATGAAAATCCCCCAGTGTGAGGAGATGGCTTGGGAATTAGATGCTACACTTCAGGAGCAAGAGACTCTTAATTCTTCTGAAAAAGGAGAATATGAAAAATAAGACTCAGGCCACATGGACTCAGGAGGGATCATCTCAGAGATCCAAAAAGCCATCAGGGAAGAGAGATTGTGTCTGCTGCTGCAGATGGAGAGCAGGGAGCGAGACCCTCCGTGTCCTCAGAAAGGTGACTACCAACCTATGACATCACCAAGGAAGCATACATTTGTGCCAGGGAAGGGGTTGTCCTGTGATGGGAGGAACGGAAGGACTCAGCAATGCTGGCTGGGCTCACAATGGGTATGGAAGAGGTGTGGGGGAAGGTAAGCCCTGACCAATGGATAGAGAGGAGTGAAAATAATAATTTGAAAAAAATAATGTAAAACAAAGTGAAACCAGACAGTAAAAAGAATAGAGTGCAGGCTTTAAATCAAGAGGGTCTGGGCAGGGATTCGTAGAACCACAGAGTTACAAGGGAGCACAAGGGTCATCTAGTCTAACCCCCCTGCCAAGATGCAAGATTTGTTGTGTCTAAACCATTCAAGACAGATGGCTCCAGCCTCCTTCTGAAAACCTCCAGTGAAGGAAGTTCCACAACCTCACTAGGCATCTGTTCCATTGTCCTACTCTTCTTACAGAGAGGAAGTTTTTCTTGAGATTTAATCTAAATTTGCTATGCTGGAGTTTGAACCCACTGCCTCTTGTCCTGCCCTCTGTAGTAAGAGAGAACAACTTTTCTCCATCTTATTTAGGGCAGCCTTTCAAGTATTTGGAGACCGCTATCATGTCCCCTCTTAATCTCCTCTTTTCCAAACTACACATACCCCGTTTCTTCAGCCTTTGCTCGTACGGCTGCATTCCACCCCTTTGATCATCTTTGTCACTCACCTCTGGATTCTTTCCAGTTTCTCCACATCCTTACTATACATTGGTAACCAAAACTGGACACAGTACTCCAGCTGAAGCCTAACCAGCACTGAGTAGAGTGGTACTATTGTGATGGGTTCCCCCCCACCCCACGGCTGCCACCTGGAACTGGGGTACCACTGAGCCCCCCGATCCACCAGTCTGGGCTCTCTCACACTGTACTGCTGTGACAAGCTGCCATGCCCTCCAAGCTCCAGCCTGCACTTCCACCATCATACATACAAGTAGGGATACACCCAGCTGCAGTTACATGCAGGCAGGCTCTCTGACCAGCCCCTGCATGGGAAGGCTCCAGCTAAGGCACCTGCCAGCTCCTCAGGCCTGCACCCCCTCTGGAGTGTAAACCGAAAATTATACCATCTTGCGCTGCACAGGGAACTGTACAGTGTAAGCTCATGAAATGCGCCTCCTCCCTCAACGTGGAGAGGAACATGCAACAGCCTTTTGCCCCGAGTTATGATTCTCATACACTAGTTTAGATAACACAAAAACAAGTTTATTAACTACAAAAGACAGATTTTAAGTGATTATAACGGATAGCAAACAGATCAAAGCAGATTACCTAGCAAATAAACAAAAAACACAAACTAAGCTTAATAAACAAAATAGATTGGATATGAATAGCAGATTCTCACCCTAGGTGATGATATAAGCAGGCTGCAGATTCTTAAGGGGCAAGCTGCACTTGCTTACAGCTTGGAAACCCCAGGTGTTCCATTCACAGGCTAAAAATCCCTTTAGCCAGGGTCCAGCACTTCCCCCCAGTTCAGTCTTTGTTCCTCGGAAAATAGAAAGGAGCATAAACTCTGGCAGGTCAAGTGTAAAAGTCTAATTAGGCAGGCTAAAAAAGAATTTGAAGAGCAAATAGCAAGACACAAAAACTAACAGCCAAAAATTTGTGAAGTACATCAGAAGCAGGAAGCCTAACAAACAATCAGTGGCCCCATTGGCCGATCAAGATGCTAAAGGAGCACTCAAGGAAGACAAGGCCATTGCAGAGAAGCTAAATGAAGTCTTCACTGCAGAGGATGTGAAGGAGATTCCCATACCTGAGCCATTCTTTTTAGGTGGCAAATCTGAGGAACTGTCCCAGATTGAGGTGTCAATAGGAGGTGGTTTTGGAACAAATAGAAAAATTAAACTGTAATAAGTCACCAGGACCAAATGGTATTCACAGAAGAATTCTGAAGGAACTCAAATATGAAATTGCACAACTACTAACTGTGGTATGTACTCTATCACTTACATCAGCTTCAGTACCAGATTACTTGAGGATAGCTAACATAAATCCAATTTTTAAAAAAGACTCCAGAGACGAGCCAGGCAACTACAGGTGAGTAAGCCTAACTGCAGTCTCAGGCAAATTGGTTGAAATTACAGCGAAGAACAGAATTATCAGACACATAAATAAACACAATATATTGGGGAAGAGTCAACATGGCTTTCGTAAAGGGAAATCATGCCTCACCAATTTACTAGAATTCTTTGAGGGGGTCAACAGGATGTGGACAAGGGTGATCAGTGGATATAGTATATTAGGACTTTCAGAAAGCCTCTGACAAGTTCCCTCACTGAAGGCTCTTAAACAAAGAAAGCACTCCTGGGATAAGAGGGAAGGTCCTCTCATGGATCAATAATTGGTTAAAAGACAGAAAACAAAGGATAGGAATAAATGGTCGGTTTTCAGAATGGAATGTGGTAAATAGCGGGGTCCCCCAAGGATCCATAATGGAACCAGTGTTGTTCAACATATTCATAAATAATCTAGAAAATGGGGTAAACAATGATGTTTTCAAAGTTTGCAGACAATACAAAACTACTCAAGGTAGTTAGGTCCAAAGCAGACTGCAAAGAGTTACAAAGGGATCTCACAAAATTGGGTGACTGGATGACAAAATGGCAGATGAAATACAATGTTGATAAGTGCAAAGTAATGCACATTGGAAAACATAATCCCAAATATATATATGCAATATGATGGGGTCTAAATTAGCTGTTACAACTCAAAAAGAAATCTTAGAGACGTCATGAGTAGTTCTGTGAAAACATTTTGCTCAATGTGCAGCAGCAGCCAAAAAAGCGAACAGAAAGTTAAGAACCATTAGCAAAGCAATAGATAATAGGACAGAAAATATCATAATGCCACCATAAAAATCAATGCTATGCCCACACCTCGAATACTGCATGCAGTTCTGGTGACCCCATTGCAAAAACGATCTATCAGAATTGGAAAAGGTGCAGAGAAGGGCAGCTAAATGATTAGGGGTAGGAAACAACTTCCATGTCAGGAGAAATTAAAAAGTGTGGGACTGTTCCGCTTAGAAGAGAGGCAACTAAGGGGGTGGGGAAGAATACGACAGAGGACTATAAAATCATAAACGATGTGCAGAGAGTGAATAAGGAAGTATTATTTACCCCTTCTCATAACACAAGGACAAGGGGTCACTGTGTCACTCTGTACCTCAAAGCAGCACCATGGAACCCCCATATTCACCACTCTCACCCCATATTTACCATGGTGATATAATTAGGATATGTTTTGTACAAACATGCCGTGTGAGGTATCATTTTAAAAATCTTGATCTGGTGAACATTAATATATTGTTGGCTGTTGGATTGTATGTGCTATCACTGTATGGGAAGTTGTGAAGTTTTGCTGCGTGCGTTACTGAAATACGTCGTGAGGTTGGGAATACCCACAACCAGCCTTTGAGGTATAACAACGGAGCAGCCAGATGCACTGATGGCCCATTAAAGGGAATCCACACTCCCAGCGACTGTCCCAGAAGATTTCTCAGAGAGAACACAGACAATGGAGCTGCTTGACCAGTAGGGGCCGGACCCCCACGTCACAAGCATAGATCTTTCCAGCAAGCTGGAATAAACTATAAAAGAGGGGAAATGACTTGGCCTTTCTCCTCCCACACCTATTCTGGAAGCACCAAGACCACTGGGAGTGCAAAGACTTAAACTGAGGAGACTGGTCCCAGGCTTAAAAGGGGAAGCCTGTGTATTAAGAACTGTAACCTCTAGTGGGGTGAGAAAACTGCTTGATCCAAATACTGCCTAGTATAATAAGGTTTAAAATGTAGACTGTGCACTTACCTTTTATTTTCTTTAGTAACTATCTCTGACCTTTTGTGCCTACCACTTACAATTACTTAAAATCAATCTTTCTGTAGTTAATAAATCTGTGTTATATTTTACATAAAACAGTACGTTTTGGTTGAAGTGCTTGGGAAATCTCACCTCAGTTTACAAACGCTAGTGTGTGTCCCCTCTCCACATCAAGGGAGGGGCAGACTGTGTAATGAACGTACACTGGTCAGGCTTCTGACCAGGGCACGATGGTACAAGTTCTGGGTTGCAAGGCTGGGGGCTTGGGAGATTTGCTGGTGTCTTTCTCTGATTTGGCTCGCTCAGGGAACATTCACACAAGTTAGCTGATTGTGGGGCTCCACATGCTGTTCTGCTAAGTGATAACAGCACCTGGAGAGGTTTGCTGCTTATCACTAGCCAAGTCTTGTGAGAGACAGCCCAGGCTGGAAAGTAAAGAGGGCACCGCACTACCCCAGTTCTAGGTTGTACCCCAGGGATCCTGTCACCCACCGAAATTAATAGGCAGCAGGTTTAAAACAAACATAAGGAAGTACTTCATCACACAACACACAGTTGGCCTGTGAAACTCATTGCCATGGGACTGTGTGAAGACCAAAAGTATAACTACATTCAAAAAAGAATTAGATAAGTTCATAGAGGATAAATTCATAAATGGCTATTAGCCAAGATGGTCAGGGACACAACCCCATGCTCTGGAGTGTTCCTGAGCCTCTGAAGCTGGGAGTGGAAGACAGGGGAGGGATCATTTAATAATTGCACTGTTCTGTTCATTCCCTCTGAAGCATTTGGCCCAGGCCACTGTCGGAAGACAGGATACTGGGCTATACTGACCTTTGGTCTGAGCCAGTATTGACGTTCTTATGCTTTTAATGGATATGACCAGGACAAGTTTCCATTTGTGAAAGCCAGAGAAAAGAATGGTTTCAGAGTAGCAGCCATGTTAGTCTGTATTCGCAAAAAGAAAAGGAGGACTTGTGGCACCTTAGAGACTAACCAATTTATTTGAGCATAAGCTTTCGTGAGCTACAGCTCACTTCATCGGATGCATAAAATGGAAAATACAGTGAGGAGATTTATATACACATAGACCATGAAAAAATACACACTGTAAGGAGAGTGATCACTTAAGATGAGCTATTACCAGCAGGAGAGTGGGGTGCGGGGAGAGAAAACCTTTTGAAGTGATGATCAAGGTGGGCCATTTCCAGCACATTTCCAGGAGTTAACAAGAACCTCTGAGGAACAGTGCGGGGGGGGGAGGAATAAACAAGGGGAAATAGTTTTACTTAGTATAATGACTCAACCACTCCCAGGCTCTATTCAAGCCTAAGTTAATTGTATCCAATTTGCAAATTAATTCCAATTCAGCAGTCTCTCATTGGAGTCTGTTTTCGAAGTTTTTTTGTTGAAGGATAGTCACTTTGGGGTCAGAAATCGAGTGACCAGAGAGATTGAAGTGTTCTCCGACTGGTTTATGAATGTTATAATTCTTGACATCTGATTTGTGTCCATTTATTCTTTTACGTGGAGACTGTCCAGTCTGCCCAATGTACATGGCAGAGGGGCATTGCTGGCACATGATGGCATATATCACATTGGTAGATGTGCAGGTGAACGAGCCTCTGATAGTGTGGCTGAGTGATTAGGCCCTGTGATGGTGTCCCCTGAATAGATATGTGGACACAGTTGGCAACAGGCTTTGTTGCAAGGATAGCTTCCTGGGTTAGTGGTTCTGTTGTGTGGTGTGTGGTTGCTGGTGAGTATTTGCTTCAGCTTGGGGGGCTGTCTGTAAACAAGGACTGGCCTGTCTCCCAAGATCTGTGAGAGTGATGGGTCGTCCTTCAGGATAGGTTGTAGATCCTTGATGATGCGTTGGAGGGGTTTTAGTTGGGGGCTGAAGGTGACGGCTAGTGGCGTTCTGTTATTTTCTTTGTTGGGCCTGTCCTGTAGTAGGTGACTTCTGGGTACTCTTCTGGCTCTGTCAATCTGTTTCTTCACTTCAGCAGGTGGGTATTGTAGTTGTAAGAATGTTTAATAGAGATCTTGTAGGTGTTTGTCTCTGTCAGAGGGATTGGAGCAAATGCGGTTGTATCGTAGAGCTTGGCTGTAGACAATGGATCGTGTGGTGTGGTCTGGATAAAAGCTGGAGGCATGTACGTAAGTGTAGCGGTCAGTAGGTTTCCGGTATAGGGTGGTGTTTATGTGACCATCGCTTATTAGCACCGTAGTGTCCAGGAAGTGGATCTCTTGTGTGGACCGGTCCAGGCTGAGGTTGATGGTGGAATGGAAATTGTTGAAATCATGGTGGAGTTCCTCAAGGGCTTCTTTTCCATGGGTCCAGATGATGAAGATGTCATCAATATAGTGCAAGTAGAGTAGGGGCATTAGGGGACGAGAGCTGAGGAAGCGTTGTTCTAAGTCAGCCATAAAAATGTTGGCATACTGTGGGGCCATGCAGGTACCCATAGCAGTGCTGCTGATTTGAAGGTCTCCATTGTCCCCAAATGTAAAATAGTTATGGGTGAGGACAAAGTCACAAAGTTCAGCCACCAGGCTAGCCGTGACATTATCGGGGATAGTGTTCCAGATGGTTTGTAGTCCATCTTTGGGTGGAATGTTGGTGTAGAGGGCTTCTACATCCATAGTGGCCAGGATGGTGTTTTCTGGAAGATCACCAAAGGATTGTAGTTTCCTCAGGAAGTCAGTGGTGTCTCAAAGGTAGCTGGGAGTGCTGGTAGCGTAGGGCCTGAGGAGGGAGTCTACATAGCCAGACAATCCTGCTGTCAGGGTGCCAATGCCTGAGATGATGGGGCGCCCAGGATTTCCAGGTTTATGGATCTTGGGTAGCAGATAGAATACCCCTGCTCGGTGTTCTAGGGGTGTGTCTGTGAGGATTTGTTCTTGTGCTTTTTCAGGGAGTTTCTTGAGCAAATGCTGTAGTTTCTTTTGGTAATTCTCAGTGGGATCAGAGGGTAATGGCTTGTAGAAAGTGGTGTTGGAGAGCTGCCTAGCAGCCTCTTGTTCATATTCCGACCTATTCATGATGACGACAGCACCTCCTTTGTCAGCCTTTTTGATTATGATGTCAGAGTTGTTTCTGAGGCTGTGGATGGCATTGGGTTCTGCACGGCTGAGGTTATGGGGTAAGTGATGCTGCTTTTCCACAATTTCAGCCCGTGCACGTCGGCGGAAGCACTCTATGTAGAAGTCCAGTCTGCTGTCTCGACCTTCAGGAGGAGTCCACCTAGAACCCTTCTTTTTGTAGTGTTGGTAGGAAGGTCTCTGTGGGTTAGTGTGCTGTTCAGAGGTGTGTTGGAAATATTCCTTGAGTCGGAGACGTCGAAAATAGGATTCTAGGTCACCACAGAACTGTATCATGTTCGTGGGGGTGGATACAATTAACTTAGGCTTGAATAGAGACTGGGAGTGGTTGAGTCATTATACTAAGTAAAACTATTTCCACTTGTTTATTCCTTCCCGTCGCCCCACTGTCCCTCAGAGGTTCTTGTTAACTCCTGGAAATGCGCTGGAAATGGCCCATCTTGATTATCACTTCAAAAGGTTTTCTCTCCCCCCACCCCACTCTCCTGCTGGTAATAGCTCATCTTAAGTGATCACTCTCCTTACAATGTGTATTTTTTCATGGTCTGTGTGTATATAAATCTCCTCACTGTATTTTCCACTTTATGCATCCGATGAAGTGAGCTGTAGCTCATGAAAGCTTATGCTCAAATAAATTGGTTAGTCTCTAAGGTGCCACAAGTACTCCTTTTCTTTTTAGAGAAAAGAATGTTACAATAACTGAGACAGGAATGATGGGAGTCTGGACAAGAGTTTTAGCTGTGTGGATGGATAGGAAGGACTGTATCTTAGCGATGTCATGCAGAAAGAAAATGCAAGATGGAGTCATAGGCTGGACATGAGGACCTAGAGAGCGGTCTGTGTGGAAGATCACGCCCACCTTACAGGCCTTAGTGACAGGCAGTTTGGTGGTGCTGACACAGTGATAGAGAAAGGAGGTGGGGGAATGGCTTGGGGGTTTATTAAGAGTCCCGTTAGCCATTTTTAGCTCTAATTGTAAGCCAAAGGCTAGATATCGGCAAGGGATGTCAGAGCCACAGTCTTAGATTTTGTTTGGACAGAGGGAGACAGGTGTGGAGCACAGAGGTAGATCTGTGTGTTGTCAGCATAGAGATGTAGCTGAATTTGTGTTTGTGGGTGAGATCACCCGGAGACAGGGTGCAGAGGAAGAAGAGAAGGGGAAGAAGGACAGAGCCCTGTGGAACCCTTACAGGAGGGGGCTGAGGAAGCTCCTCCTAAGGACACGCTGAAGGAATCATTCGAGACTTTGACAAAAATAGTCACAGTGGATTGGCCCAAATTTCTGCCTCCCTGAAAGCTTCCCTTCCCACTCCCACCAGACCCTCCCCACTCCCTACAGCAAGCACTCCTCAAGCCCTCCCTCCTCCTTCCCATTAGCCCCAGTGTTCCCCACTCCCAGGTAACCCAGATCTCCTGCCCAGTTCCTCCCCCACCAACACCACCTATATAGGGACCTCCACCCCTTTTCCCCGCAATCTCCCACTTCCCCAGCCCTCCCCACTACCAGTTCCCAGAAGCTCTTGTCTCTGACTCCCTCCCTGTCTTCCTTCCACTGTACCCGACCCTTCCTGATTCTTATCCTCCACACAGCCCTCCCCTTCCTCCCACGGCTGTCAGCCCTCTGCTTTGTAGTGCCCCAGGAGAACTGAGCTCTTATAACATTTCTTGGCACAGACCTGGAGCTCAAACTATGATTCTATTTGTTCATCAACTGATCTGGCATTTGGCTCAAGCTTGTACATGGCACCCAACTGCCTCTTTGGGGAAGCAAAATTGAAAAAGTGAACTGCAGAGTTTGGAATTTCAGATTGCCATGAGCCAAAGTGACAAGCCAAAAAGAGATTGAAATGCACATATGCATCAAGACGAAGGCTCTGGTTAACAGCTGGAGGGTTTCCAACAAGCTGCTGTCAAGAGTAATTGGTTGGCTTGAAGGAACATGCTGTGGCCATTGAATTGGAGCTATACCCATGCATTTGAGTTTGTACTCTACCACTAATCGCTTTCAGACAATGTCTGCTGCGCATTTTTATGGCATTTTGCAGGAGTTCGTCTTGGAAGTTTTGTCCTGATACCAACATTTCTGGGTTAAGAGCAATATTTTAAAGTGCCCTAAAATCTACTTGCAGATTCTGGCCTGGCCTGCACTTAGAAGTTTTGCCAGCATAGCTCTGTCATTTAGGGGTGTGAAAAATCCCATCCCTAGCCGACGTAGCTACGCTGGCAAAAGCTCTCGTGTAGACACAAAAAAGTGGCAAAAAAGTCTATTAAAAAAAAATCAAGGAAATGAAATGCCCATTAGCTACATAAACGCTGAGTTAAGGTTGCCCAGTGCTAGCTCATGCCCTTCCAGCATGTGCATGGTGGCTAAACTTAAACTTCTGAAAAGCAGGAAAGAAAGAGTTAAAGTACGTCACCCCTGCAATGCAACCTTAACTCTGCCCTCATCCCCTACCTCTGGAGCTGCCAATAGCCACAGGAAATGGTTTAGTAAACTACCAAGGGAAGTGGAGGATTTTCCATCTCTTGAAGTCAAGTCAAGATAGGATGCCTTTTTGGAAGATGATTTAGCCAAACACAATGTATTCAGTGACAGAGCAGTAACTGGAAGAAATTCTATAGCCTGTATTATGTATAATATAGGGTTATATAGATAACCCAAAAGCCCCTCCTGGCCTTCAAATCTATGATCTGTAGTAGGTGCAAAGAAGGACTAAGAGAACACGCCATTACTTGCGTTGTGTTCTACAGATTTTAATATTGGCATTTATCTGCATGTCCTCCAGCTGTGTTCACTGTGTCAGCTGTAATTGTAACTGAATAGCCGAGGGATTCATTGGAGCAGTTTGGCAGAGCTGTGAGTGAATTTAGGTGAACCGCGAGGGACCCATGTGAGAGACCAAGTATGCCTCAATTCAGTGCTATCGGTTGTTTCGATAAAGGTGCGTAAGGATGAGTTCTTGCCACGGGGATTGTCAGCACGGTGGTGACATACATGCTAGTGGTATCCAGGGCTCAGTAAGGGGGAAGCGAAGGCAGTGACTCAGAAGGAATTCTCGGGGCCAGGGTAAAGGAATGGTAACAGTTTGCACGTTTGAGATAGTGCGCAGGGAGTGGGCTCTGTATCTGAGTGCAGGCCAGGTGTGGGTAACGTCTCTTCACTATGCTGGACCTAAACCCAAGTTTTGTCTTAGCAAAGAGGAGATGTTAGACTTTGCACTGTAATGCACCTGTGCTCTGTTCCCAAAGTGCTCTGTCACAGGGAGGGCAGAGTGTGTGTGTCGTTGGCATGTTGGGGAGTTGCTGAAACAGGGCAGAGTTGAGGTTGCATTGTGTGGGTGAAGTGAACCTTTACTCGTCACTTCCCCTTCAAATAGCCAAGGGGACAGGAATCCTTACCCAGCGAGGCCACGTTCTCATAGTTCTCCTGCATGATGTCTCTGTAGAGGGCTCTCTGAGCGGGGTCCAGCAGACCCCACTCATCCTTGGTGAAATACACAGCCACCTCTGCGAAGGTCACCAGCCCCTGAAAGAGCAAGAGACTCCTGGTTTGTACCAGCGTCCGCGCTGACAACCCCACTATTCACGGGGGGCAGGGCCAATCAAATGGAAGCTCTGGGAGGCAGACAGTGAGCAAAGTCCCTTCCCACCCCACTCAGAGCAGCCAGGAGGCATCAGGGTGAGGGGAAAAAGAGGAGCCCCTCAGCACTCCCCGCAGATAAAGGGGGAAGGCAGTCTGCCATTCACCACACACCTACCAGCCAGAGGTTGATACAGGAGATGGACCCCTGGTAGGAATCCCAGACACCCTTCCCATTGCCAGCATGTCCCCTAAGCCTCACTGGTGGGTTCCCCCTTCATATTTCACAGGAGACTCTGGCTAGTGAGTTCAGGCTCCAGCACTGGGAGTCTGGTCAGTTTTCCCAGCCCAGTCCAGGAGGGTTCTTTCCAATTTCACAAATTAGGGAATTTCCACCCCCAACCTCAGGGATCTGTTCCTACAATCCAGGCTCCAAATTAAACAAGTCCCAGCAGGCTTGTCACACCTTGTCTCCCTCCCTTTCTCTACCCTGTATATTTCCTGCCCCTTCCACCTCCAGACCAAACTCCCCAGAAGCTCCCACCTCCTATATATTTACTGTCCCTCTTTGTCCAGCAACTCCTGGATAATCCCTACCTGAACTGGCTCCACTGAAACCATTTCCCTTCCTTGTCCCATGGGAGGGTGGGATGAGCTGGAGCGAAACAAGGGCTTTATTCTGCAGCCTGTCAGGGTGAGAAAGACAATTGTGGAGATTTCAGAACAGGCTTTAGTTTATTTCACATCACGCTTCCCCAGATGTTCGAGACACTGCCACGCCAAAACGACACTTGATCACTCCCTCCACCCCCCTCCACAGTGCAGACCCAGCCCCTCCCACAGGACTAAACCCACTGAGACATTTTTAAACCCTCCCTTTAACATTCTAGGAACCAAATGCTAGAAAAGAGCAGACCCAAAGGTAACCCTTTGGGGGGATTCCCCCTGACATTGTCCCTGAGGGCAGCACACTCCCCCAGCAAGGAGACTGGGGAGAGCCAGGAACTAGCTTTCCCTCTCTCTGCTCCTCACCTTGTTAACAGGAAAGTGAATCTCCCCAGCGAGTCCGCAATAAGTGTGTCTCCATAGGCTAGAGATCTGGCGACCTCCATTCCCACTTATTTCTTCCACTTCCCCCTTCAGTCTCTCTCTCCTCTACATCTCCTTTCCCCTGTCCCTCTGGACCGGGGAATTCACTCTCCCATGGCTGGATCAGCTCCTCCAGTTGCTAACGGGAGACGAGACGACTGATGAAGAATCAAAGGACTGGAAGGGACCTGGAGCGGTCGTCTAGTCCAGTCCCCTGCACTCATGGCAGGACTAAGTATGATCCTAAGAGGGGCTGTTCATGCAGAGTCGCTTTCACGCTTGTCCCCAGCAACTTTCTCGGAGGTCTCTCTCACTGACCTGGAGTTCCTCTGGGCCCCGCCCCGGTGAGGACCTTCTCCATCCGGCGCTAATCCCCAGGGCAGCCCTCGACTCAGGAGTCGATGTCGACAGGGAGCTAGTACCACATGGAGAAAGTTGTGACATTGGAGGGGCACAGAGGAAGCTTTAATTAAGGTCACTCCCCAGCACAGACCCTGGGCAAGGAGCAGCAGCTGCTCAGCCTGGGCTCGCAGATCACAATGGGGGCAGCAGCTTCCGACCCAGGAAGCTCAACCCAAATATCCTGAGCAGAGAGAGGGAGAGAGCAGCCCCCTACCCCCTCCTTCAGTAACGACTAGAGCTCCCTGGTCACAGCCACCAATGACACCACTCCCCCCAGGGACAGTGCGGATCTCATTTGCCCTCATGTGTTAATCTGAAGTCACTCCTTGTTCTTCCTTGCAGTGACCCTGGATTAACACTGGTCTCAGTGAGGCCTGAAATGTGGCTCAGGAGGGATGAGGCCAGAATCCTTTTAAACAGATCATCCCAGCTCCCTCACTCCCCACACCTGGGATAAGGATTTAGGACAACAGTTTTCCACAAGTTCCTCCAGTTCTGAAGGGGACAGAGAAGCAAAGTCTGTCGTGACTGTGACAGATGTGGCAATTTCCTGCAATACAGTAGACCCGCGCTATAATGCCCTTCCCTGGATCCCACCTCCAGCCCTGCCTGCTGCAGTGGGGAGCTGAGAGATCTTCCGGCCCTGGGCCCACGACGGGCGGGCTCAGAGCTCTGTCCCAGCCTGGGGCTGGAGGATCTGACCCCCCGCAATCTCTCACTACAACAAACCCCTGGCTATATTGAACAAATGGCTTGAATCCCCAGGGTTTCGTTATAGCGAGGGTGCACTGTATCCTCAAAAAAGCTTACTGAATTAAGTGTAAGTATCTTTGGAGTCCATTCCATTAGATACAAAAGGTCTGTACTATTTTGGGCCCCAGATGACCAAAGGACTATACTGAACAATGTGGCAGATAAGAATGGTCTTTTGGGACAATAGGTATAAGTGAATTTCCTGGGAAAGATCATGGGGAAGTGAATGTAAATTCTCCCTCCCCAGTTATGCAAAAATTCCAGGCTTTTGAAACCACACCCTCAAGACTGGGCCTTTGTCTGCTGATTACCTGGTACAAGGGGCCAAGATCAAAGGCCCAAGCTGTATAAAGGAAAGACTGAACTATTCATGGTTGTTCTGGTTCTTGAGCTAAGGCTGTTATAATAAATGTGTAACCACAGGAAAGCCCCTTGGTGAACTCTGAAGGACTGAGTCCTCCCAGAGCCCTTGTTGGACCTTAAGCTTATTCGCATGAGTGGAGATTCTTTTATTGTTTATAATATGTTTTTTCTGTAATACTTTCACCTAAAGAATCAATGGGCTTGCTTATAAATAGGTTTGGCCTGACTAGATTTTTAGTGCTAAATGTTGACTTCACTGTACACATACAAACCAATGAAAAAACATTTCCATTGATTAGACTCAAAATTTACAGGTAGGCAAAGTAAGAAAAATGCTGCTTGAAATATGGGAAGGGTTTGATTTAAGGATATTACCTGGTATATTTTAACATGGGATGTTGACAAGTCATGATTTAACAGTTCTAAAGCTTCAACTTTTCAATCTCAACTGTCATTAAATAATTGACTGACCCCGCCAAAAATTCCCACAACCGTGGAAATTTAAATCTATAAAAATCTAAAAACAACGCTTAAAGTCAACACAGTATTATCCATCAAAAAATAAAGATTTAATTCTGCCAAGCCTACTTAGAAAGGGTTGTGTGGTAACTCATAACAGTGGCAATTATACTGTTTATATCCTCTGGAGTGAAAACAAAGAGCAGGCAGTGGCCTATTTAGATAGCCTGGCTTGCTGGGAATATCACAGTGCAGGCAGGAAACAGCAGCCTGGAAAAACCCCAGTCAGGAGGGAGAGAGACATGGGTCTCCACCCAAGAAAGGTGATGGCTGGGAGCTGGAAATCTAAAAATGGACGTCCAGGATGGACCACAGAGGGGGGATACAGATGCAAGTGCCCTGAATTGTGAGTGATTTCATAGCAGTATTTGATAAATGGATAGAAAGTTACCACAACCACCTGCTGGCTATTCACACAGGCAGCAGAGAGCCCTGGGTGATGCTTTTTTAAACAGGAAAATGGAGGAGCGAAAATATTTAAGAAAATTTCCTAGCAGGGATTTCTCAAGGCAACATCTGCTCCGGAGGAGGCAGGTTCGCTCTGCCCAGGACAGCTCATCCCCGCCATGGCTAAGGGAATCTGGGCCATGCACCCAGGGAGCAGAGCCGGGAGGGGAGGGCTGGAGGGGCAGCCAAACGCCAGGTTAAGACAGAGAGGGGATCCCAGCCCTGCCCCTGTAACCAGGACAGCCACGAAACCCCTTGCCAGCCCCCTACCAGTTGAGAGATACCAACAGAGCCAGTCAATGATAACAAAACAAAGTCAGCTGCCAAGACTATCCAGCATGGCCCTGCTTTCTGTTCAGCAGCTGGGAGTGTCCTCTCGCCCGGGCAAGGTGAGCACAGGAGGCAGTAATGGGGGCAAGTCCAGCAGAGTCCCAAGGAATCGCCCAGCTACACAAGCCGGCTTCCCACTCCTTGGAGGGGATTTTGATCACTTAACAATGTTTCAGTGGCCAGTCTCAAAGATCTGTTGACAAATGTTTTTTCCTGCATCACCCTCGCCCAGAGAGCGGTGCCTGCCCTGGTCACAAACATTTTTAGCAGGGCTGTCAATTAACTGCAGTTAACTCACGCGATTAACTCAGAAAAATTCATCACAATTAATCACACTTTTAATCACACTGAAATTAATTAAATATTTTTGGGTGTTTTTCTACATTTTCATACATATTGTATTCTTTGTTGTAATTGATGTTAGGATATAGATATTCAGGCCTGTCTGTAAAGGCCTGTACTCTAAGAATTTAGGTCTATTCTTATCACTTGGCTAGTTATAGAGGTATAAAAGAGAGAATCAAAATCACTGTCTGCCAGTGTAAGGGCCTTCTCTTACTGTGACAGTCTGAGGCCCTGTTCTTAGGCTAAGGCCGCTGGCTAAGCAGCAGAGGCAGCCGTAAGCTGGGAAGCGACCGGTCACCTCCTCACATTCCAAACTAGTCACATTGAAAGACGGTGCTATTGGGCTGTTAGGATACAATCCTGTCCTGATAATGCCGATCGCCTCCAGAGAAAGGGAAGTGCCTAGAAGATGTAAAAGGAAACTTAGTTTGATAGCATCCTGTCTGGCAAGAACTCACTTATCAATAGCTGGGATGTGAAATCCTCATTTCTGTGTTGTTCTATCACTGTCGTCCCCATTTCCCCATTGTTTGTCTGTATAATCTCTGTCTGGTTCTGTGATTGTTTCTGTCTGCTGTATAATTAATTTTGCTGGGTATAAACTAATTAAGGTGGTGGGATATAATTGGTTCAATAATCATGTTACAATATGTTAGTAGCGGTTAGTTAAATTTCAAGAAAATGATTGGTTAAGGTATAACTAAGCAGAACTCAAGTTTTACTATATAGTCTGCAGTCAATCAGGAAGTGGGGGGGGGGATGGGAACAGGGGGGGGAAATTGGAATCATGTTTTGCTAAGGGGGAAAATGGGAACAGGGACACAGGTAAGGCTCTGTGGTGTCAGAGCTGGGAAGGGGGACACTAAGGAAGGAAACTGGAATCATGCTTGCTGGAAGTTCACCCCAATAAACATCAAATTGTTTGTACCTTTGGACTTCGGGTATTGTTGCTCTCTGTTCATGCGAGAAGGACCAGGGAAGTAAGTGGGTGAAGGAATAAGCCCCCTAACAATTGAAATCCCAAATATATATTATTTTTATTACAAATATTTGCACTGTAAAGTGATAAACAAAAGAAATAGTATTTTTCAATTCGCCTCATCCAAGTACAGTAGTGCAAGCTCTTTATCATGAAAATGCAACTTACAAATGTAGATTCTTTTTGTTACATAATTGCACTCAAAACAAAACAATGTAAAACTTTAGAGCCTACAAGTCCACTCAGTCCTACTTCTTGTTCAGCCAATCCCTAAGACAAACAAGTTTGTTTATATTTACAGGAGATAATGCTGCCCGCTTCTTATTTATAATGTCAAAAGAAAGTGAGAACAGATGTTCGCATGGCACTTTTGTAGCTGGCATTTCAAGGTATTTATGTGCCAGATATGCTAAACATTCGTATACCCCTTCATGCTTTGGCCACTATTCCAGAGGACGTGCTTCCATGCTGATGATGCTTGTTAAAAAATAATGTATTAATTAAATTTGTGACTGAACTCCTTGGGGGAGAATTGTATGTCCCCTGCTGTTTTACCCACATTCCGTCACACAGTTCAGGTTATAGCAGTCTCGGACGATGACCCAGCACATTTTGTTCATCTTAAGAACACTTTCACTGCAGATTTGACAAAACGCAAAGAAAGATTGTGAGATTTCGAAAGATAGCCACAGCACTTGACCTAAGGTTTAAGAATCTGAAGTGGCGTCCAAAATCTGAGAGGGACAAGGTGTGATGCATGCTTTCAGAAGTCTTAAAAGAGCAACGCTCCGATGTGGAAACGACTGAACCCGAACCACCAAAAAAGAAAATCAACCTTCTGCTGGTGGCATTTGACTCAGATGATGAAAATGAACATATGTCGGTCTGCACTGCTTTGGATTGTTTTCGAGCAGAACCCGTCATCAGCAAGGACACATGTCCTCTGGAATGGTGGTTGAAGCACGAAGGAACATATGAATCTTTAGCGCATCTGGCACGTAAATATCTTGAGATGCCGGCTACAATGGTGCCATGAGAACACCTGTTCTCACTTTCAGGTGACACTGTAAACAAGAAGCGGACAGCATTATCTCCTGCAAATGTAAAGAAACTTGTTTGTCTGAGCGATTGGCTGAACAAGAAGTAGAACTGAGTGGACTTGCAGTCTCTAAAATTTTAGATTGTTTTATCTTTGAATGCAGTTATTTTTGTCCATAATTCTGCATTTGTAAGTTCAACTTTCATGATAAAGAGATTGCACTACAGTACTTGTATTAGGTGAATTGAAATATACTATTTCTTTTGTTTTTTTACAGTGCAGACACTTGAAATCCAAAATAAATATAAAGTGAGCACGGTGCACTTTGTAGTCTGTGTTGTAATTAAAATCAATATATTGGAAAATGTAGAAAACATCCAAAAATATTTAAATACATGGTATTCTATTGTTGTTTAGCAGTGTGATTAATCACACGATTAACCCGGATTAATTTTTTTTTAATTGCTCTAGTTTTTACTAAGTAGAAGATCAAAACTTTCCCCCTGCGGGGAAACTTATCCTTTGCTCTTCCAGCCTCCCCTCCGTTATTTAGGTAAACGGCGCCAGGCTGGAGACCGAACCCCTCCTGCACCCCGCCCCCCCCAACCCCCTTCCCTGAGCCCCCTGCTGCACCCAACTCCCTGCCCTGAGCCCCCGTCCCACCCCAACCCCCTTCCCTGAGCCCCCCCCATACACTCCGCACCCCTCCTCTGCCCCAATCCCCTGCCCTGAGCCCCTTCCTGCACACTGCCCCGCCCCCCCACACCCCACCCGGCCCTGCATGCAATTTCCCCTCCCAGATGTGGCCCTGGGCCCAAAGAGTTTGCCCACCCCCGATTTATTCTGCCACCAGGAGCCCTGGTCAAAGCCTTCCGCTCATCCCCAGCCCCCTCAGGCCAAGCAAGCGCGGATGCGGGGCCTCCGGAGGACTTGCCCCCCCTAGCTCAGGGCACCCGCTCGGGGCGGCGCGGGGCGCGGGAAGAGCCCGGACCGGATTTCACGGGCGAAGGGGGTCGCGGCCGCGCGCGGGGTGCAGGTCTCCGCACGGGTCACTGGGACACGCGCCCCCCCGACCCCGCGGCTCGCTCGCTCCAGTGACAAAAATCGCTGCCTTGGCCCCCCCCCCGGAGCAGAGCCTGGGACAGACCCTGCGAGCTTCCGAGCTGGCCCCCCCGGCGGGGCTCGCATCCCCCGGGCTGCCCCCTTGTCCGGGGGGGTCCTGCCCCCGCCCCGGCTCTCTCCCGAGTACCTGCGCCCTCCCGCGCAGGCGCCGCTGCCTCCAGAGCCCGGGGCGAGCCGGGGCGAGCCCGGGCTCGGGTCCCTGCGGCAGCGGCCGGGCTCGCGGCCCCGAGCCGCGCACAGGATCTGATCTCACGGCGCTCGCGCCCCACCAGCCCCCGGGGCTCCCGCCGGCTTCCTGCGCCCCGGGATCGCGCCCGGCCCCGAGTCTCCTTGCGGGGCGGGGGGCTGGACAGGGGCGGGCGATGGCGGGTCCCCGGCGCCTGTCACGGCATCGCCCCTGGGCAGATCCCCCCGGTGCGGAGCCGGGAACAGACCCCCCGCCTGCCAGCTCGCCGGGTACCGCCCTGCGGCCGGCGCCCGCCTCAGTTTCCCGCTGCTGCCCGTGCACACGCTGCTCCGCGCGAGACCCGGTCTGTGCGGGGTGCAGAGCAGCAGCCCCCTGGTCTGTGTCCGCAGAGAGAACCGAGGACTTGCGGCACCTTAGAGACCAGCCAGTTCGTTTGAGCAGGAGGGTTTGAGCACAGGGGTTAGTGTCTGCTCCTGGGGCGGGACCGGGGCACTTTGCGGGGGGCAGCAGGGAGACCCCCCCACGGGCACTGTTCGGATAGGAGCTAAAGGCACCGGTTGCACTGGGCGGTCACTACTGGACCTTTTAGTAGCCAGGCCCGGCCTTAGGGAAATGCTGCCCTGGTTGAGCTTGTATTTTGACACCCCTGGACCCCGCTGCTTCCCCGGGCCTCCCACCCATCGCCCCATCCCCCCCCCCCGGGCTCCCACTGCTTCCCTGCACCCCCCATCACCCCTGGCCTCCACTGCCTCCCTGGGCCCCCCCCCATCCCCCCATCGCCCCTGGACCCTGCTGCCTCCCTGAGCTCCCCACCCATCCCCCCATCACCCCTGGCCTCCACTGCCTCCCTGGGCCCCCCCCATCCCCCCATCGCCCCTGGACCCTGCTGCCTCCCTGAGCTCCCCACCCATCCCCCCATCACCCCTGGCCTCCACTGCCTCCCTGAGCCCCCCACTCATGCCCCCATCGCCCCTGGACCCTGCTGCCTCCCTGAGCTCCCCACCCATCCCCCCATCACCCCGGCCTCCACTGCCTCCCTGGGCCCCCCACCCATCCCCCCATCATCCCTGGTTCCCCCTGCTTCCCTGCACCCCCCCATCACCCCTGGCTCCCACTGCTTCCCTGCACACACACCCCCCATCACCCTTGGCCTCCACTGCCTCCCTGGGCCCCCCACCCATCCCCCATCCCCCCTGGCTCCTACTGCTTCCCTGCACACACACCCCCATCACCCCTGGCCTCCACTGCCTCCTTGAGCTCCCCACCCATCCCACCATCACCCCTGGACGATGCTGCTCCCCTGGGCTCCCCGTTGTCCCAGGGCCCCGCTGCCTCCTCCCTCACTGCCCTGAGCTCCTTTCTGAAGCCTCACACCCCGGGCCAACGCCTCTCTTTTTCTCTTGACCATGGTGCCCTGCTTGGTCACCCATCTGAAAAGCCAGCCTTCATATTATCCTACTGGTACAAGGGTTGCTCCTCTGGTGAGCGCGAGATGTCCTGGGCCTTGCCAGTCAGCTTCCCAGTGGAGGAGAAATCAGTGTACAGAGTCTGTGAATTCTAAGGGTACGTCTACTGTAGGAAATTATTTCAGAATTATTTTATTCAAATTTTCGGAAGTGATTCTATACATTCGGTCTTCTGTGTCCCCACTAAAGCGCGTGAATTCGGCGGAGTGCGTCCACAGTACCGAGGCTAGCATCGAATGTTGGAGCGGTGCACTGAGGGTAGCTATCCCACAGTTCCTGCAGTCCCTGCCGCCCATTGGAATTCTGGGTTAAGCTCCCAGTGCATGATGGGGCAAAAACATTCTCGCGGGTGTTTCTGGGTGTGCGTCGTCAGTCGCTCCTCCCTCCGTGAAAGCTACGGCAGACAATCGTTTCGCGCCTTTTTGGTGCTCTCCTGCTACTATGAATCCACCTTGCATTTCCTCTCATCTTCCTATGTAATCTCTAGTACCTATTCTTTCTCTTCCTCATCGAACGCTTCCACTGCCAACTCCGCTCGGCCATCGTGACCCGAGCAGCACACGCATTATCCAGCGGTATGTGCAGTACCTGCAAAATTGGGCGAGGGAGCGACGACAGTGCGATTATACTGATGAGGATTATACTGATGAGGACATGGACACAGACATTCCTAGAAGCACGGCATGTGGCAATTGGGAGATCATGGTGGTGTTGGGCCAGGTTCATACCATGGAACGCCGATTCTGGGCCCAGGAAACAAGCACAGACAGGTGGGACCGCATAGTGTTGCAGGTCTGGGATGATTCCTAGTGGCTGCAAAACTTTCATATGCGTAGGGCCACTTTCATGGAACTTTGTGACTTGCTGTCCCCTTCCCTGAAGCACAAAGACACCAGAATGAGAGCAGCCCTCACAGTTGAGAAGCGAGTAGCCATAACCCTGTGGAAGCTTGCAATGCCTGACAGCTACCAGTCAGTCAGGAATCAGTTTGGAGTGGGCAAATCTACTGTGGGGGCTGCTGTGCTGCAAGTAGCCAACGCAGTCATTGACCAGCTGTTATCAAGGGTAGTGATTTTGGGAAATGTGCAGACCACTGTGGATGGCTTTAGTGCACTGGGGTTCCCTAACTGCGGCGGGGCGATAGACGGAATGCATATCCCTATCTTGGCCCTGGAACACAGGGGCAGCCAGTACGTAAACCACAAGGGGTACTTTTCCATGGTGCTGCAAGCACTGGTGGATCACAAGGGATGTTTCACCGACATCAATATGGGATGGCCAGGAAAGGTGCATGACGCTCACATCTTCAGGAACTCTGGTCTGTTTGAACAGCTGCAGGAAGGGACTTACTTCCCAGACCAGAAAATTACTGTTGGGGATGTTGAAATGCCTATAGTTATCCTCGGGGACCCAGCCTACCCCTTAATGCCATGGCTCATGAAGCTATATGCAGGTACCCCGGACAGTAGTAAGGAGCAGTTCAACTATAGGCTGAGCAAGTACAGAATGGTGGTAGAATGTGCCCTTGGACGTTTGAAAGTGCGCTGGCGCAGTTTACTGACTCGGTTAGATCTCAGCACAACCAGTATTCCAATTGTAATTGCTGCTTGTTGTGTGCTCCATAATATCTGTGAGACCAAGGGGGAGACATTTATGACAGGGTGGGAGGTTGAGGCAACTCGCCTGGCGGCCAATTTCACACAGCCAGACAACAGGGCGATCAGAAGAGCGCAGCAGGGCGTGCTGCACATCAGAGAAGCTTTGAAAGCCAGTTTCATGACTGGCCAGGGTACGGTGTGACAGTTGTGTTTGTTTCTCTTAAAGTTACCCACCCCCTATATATATGAAAGGAAATAAAGTCACAATTGTTTAAAAACCTTTCTTTATTATTTGTTGCACAAAACACTGAGAGAAATCAGAAGTTAGATGGGAGGTGGGGGGAATTGGGTTAGGGGGGTGGAGGAGGAGGGAAGGATAAGTCCAGAAACGAAATCAAAATTTCGGATATGCCAGCTTTCTGCTGCTTGTGCAATCCTCTGGGGTTGAGTGTGTGGGTCCCTGTAGCCTCCCCCCCACCCCGTGTTCTTGGGCGTCTGGGTGAGGAAGCTATGGAACTTGGGGAGGAGGGAGGGCGGTTATACAGGGGCTGCAGCAGCAGTCTGTGGTCTTGCTGCCTTTCCTGCATTAGATCCACCATACAGCGGAGCATGTCAGTTTGCTCCCCCATGAGCCTGACCATAGCATCCTGCCTGCTGTCATCGGGCGCGTCCCTCCTCTCTTCATATTCATGTAACACTTTACATGACTCCGGAATTATTTGCCTTCACGCATTCAGCTGGGCCCTATCAGTGCGGGAGGACTGCACTTCTAATCTGGACCAGCCTCTGGGACAGAGTAAATAGGGGCCACGTTTGCACCTGTGGGAGGAGAAAAAGGGAGGGTAGTATTTTAAAAGATACATTTTAGAGAACAAAGGGGACACTCTTTCTCAGTGAAACAGGCAATTCATAGTACACAGCACATGTTCTTTCTGTACAAGGTCACATTCTGTACAAGGTCACACTTATACTGAAGTGCCTGCCATTTTAGTATGAGTAAGCCATCGCATGTGGCCGGACAACAGAATTCAGCTTGCAGGCAGCCATGGTAAGCCTTAGGGGCAGGTGGGGTTCTGCTTCTTCTGCATTCCTTTCAATGCTTTCAAACTGCAGGGCCCCCTTTCCCATAGCAAGCAATGCCTGGTGGGTTTGCCATATAAAAGGAGGGCCTGCGGGCTCTCTGGGATGATTGCTTCACACAACACCCTCCCCCCCCCGACACTGCGTGGCTCCGATGAGGCTCTGAGCAGCGATGAGCCCTTTAAACTAAACATGAACAGCCCAGCGCAGCTGGATTCCCCCCACCCCTCACTGCATGGCTCCGATCAAGCTCTCATTCACCAGAAGTGCCTTCTCCAGCGTCATGGTCCAGGAGCCTGCCTTGGGAGTGGGGGGAGGCTATTGGCCCAAGCGTTAAGAATAGTTTCTGGCTAGGGGGGAAAACGGATTCCCCACTTGCCGCCTGTGCACTGCCCTCCTCCTCCTCCTCTTTGTCCTCCAAAAACCCATCCTCCTCACTCAGTGCTACTCTCCCCTTGCAGGTGTCCACGGACAGCGGTGGGGTAGTGGTGGCGTCACCCCCCATAATTGCATGCAGCTCACGGTAGAAGCGGCATGTATGGGGCTATGACCCAGAGCGCGCGTTCGCCTCCCTGGCTTTTTGGTACGCTTGCCTGAGCTCCTTGATTTTTGTACGACGCTGCTCTGTGTCCCCTGGAGACTTTAGCGTATGTATTTGCGTTTCTTTTTTTGGAACGTAGTTCTGCCATAGCAGATTCATCTCCCCAACATGCGATGAGATCCAGTACCTCCCGTTCGGACCATGTTGGAGCTCATCCGCAAATCTGGGACTGCGTGGTCTCTTGAGATGGTGGACTCTGCATGGTGGCCTGTGATGGTGGACTGTGCTGATGGTGACCAAACAGGAAATTCAAAAGTTCCCGGGGCTTTTACTGCCTACCTGGCTAGTGCATCAGAGTTGAGAGTGTTGTCCAGAGCAGTCACAAGGGAGCATTCTGGGATAGCTCCCGGAGGCCAATAACATCAAATTGCGTCTACAGTACCTGTAACCCGGAACTGTGATCTCAATTTTAGCGCTACTCCACTTGCCGAGGTGGAGTACAGAAATCGGAATAAAGAGTCCTTTAAATTGAAAAAACTGGTTTGGTCGTGTGGACGGAATCAGTTTTATTTCGAAGTAACTCGGCTAATTCCGAAATAACCACGTACTGTAGACCAGGCCTAAGTGTGATTTGCTTTATTAACACAAGTACAGCAATCCGGGAACAGAGGCAAACAGCACACGGGCAATCCCCTCTTCCCGAAATCTCAGCATGTACCAGTGCCTGCTTCCCAGGAAGCTACTCTGTGCCAAGAATTGCCTCCGAATACAGAAGCTGCCGTCTGCCACCGCTTCTCTCTTAGGACAACTGCATCACTGAATGCAGAACAAGATTGTCTTCCAAAGAGACTGAACAAGAACTCATCAGCCCGTGTAACAAGAAGGGCCACCTGGTGCTGCTCACCATAATAATACTTCCAGAGGGAAGAAGCCAGGAGTTCTTGGACGAGAGGGATGTTAGGCATCCAGAGCCTGTTTCGCCCGGGGCTGCCCTGCTCAGACTGTGAAGCGTATTGACAGTAAAGGGCACAATAATAAGCAAAGATCCTTCAGATGACTCTGCCAAACCATTCTCCACCATAGTACCTGTGCAGAGAGCCTGAAAACGGTTTCATACCTCTATCTGCATCAGGGGTACATAGGTTCTCCTCTTTCTTCTTCTGGAGGTCACATGCTGCCAATTTTCTTCCCCGTTTCTGCACTGCCCTCTCTGATTCTTCAGCATGCTTTGCCTGCAATACCAAACACTGACTTCTATCCAGAAAGTCTTCATTTTCTCTGATGCAACGCAGGGTTGATACTTGGGTCACTAGTCCTTTAACCTTCTCTTCAAATATGGAGACCAGCTTGCACTTCGTACAGACGAAGTCGCTTCTATCCCCTGGGAGAAAGACAAACATGGCACATGGCACAAACAGGTCACAACAGCTGATCGCTCACTATCCATATTGTCTTCCTTCTAAGAGCCTCTTCAGGTGTTGTATTTACTGCTCACAGAAGCCTGAAAGGCAAAAACTCTGTAGGAACTCCCCCCAGGCAAACTCCCTCTGTTTGTTCATCGCTCACTCAGTTCACAACTGGCAGCTTTTTTATAAGTCTGCTGGGTCAAAGCAGTTGCTCCGGCTCAAAGCCTTCCCTCCAATCAACCACTCGAGGCCCACCTGGAACACAGCACTCCCAATTCACACTTTTCAAACAAACTCACACACGGTCAAACAGTCATAGAATCATAGAATATCAGGGTTGGAAGGGACCTCAGGAGGTCGTCTAGTCCAACCCCCTGCTCAAAGCAGGACCGATCCCCAATTAAATCATCCCAGCCAGGGCTTTGTCAAGCCTGACCTTAAAAACTTCTGAGGGAGATTCCACCACCTCCCTAGGTAACGCATTCCAGTGTTTCACCATCCTCCTAGTGAAAAAGTTTTTCCTAATATCCAACCTAAATCTCCCCCACTGCAACTTTAGACCATTACTCCTTGTTCTGTCATCTGCTACCATTGAGAACAGTCTAGAGCCATCCTCTTTGGAACCCCCTTTCAGGTAGTTGAAAGCAGCTATCAAATCCCCCCTCATTCTTCTCTTCCGTAGATTAAACATCCCCAGTTCCCTCAGCCTCTCCTCATAACTCATGTGTTCCAGTCCCCTAATCCTTTTTGTTGCCCTCCGCTGGACTCTTTCCAATTTTTCCACATCCTTCTTGTAGTGTGGGGCGCAAAACTGGACACAGTACTCCAGATGAGGCCTCACCAATGTCGAATAGAGGGGAACGATCACGTCCCTCGATCTGCTGGCAATGCCCCTACAGATACATCCCAAAATGCCATTGGCCTTCTTGGCAACAAGGGCACACTGTTGACTCATATCCAGCTTCTCGTCCACTGTAACCCCTAGGTCCTTTTCTGCAGAACTGCTGCCTAGCCATTCGGTCCCTAGTCTGTAGCTGTGCATTGGATTCTTCCGTCCTAAGTGCAGGACTCTGCACTTGTCCTTGTTGAACCTCATCAGATTTCTTTTGGCCCGATCTTCCAATTTGTCTAGGTCCCTCTGTATCCTATCCCTACCCTCCAGCGTATCTACCTCTCCTCCCAATTTAATGTCATCTGCAAACTTGCTGAGGGTGCAATCCACGCCATCCTCCAGATCATTTATGAAGATATTGAACAAAATCGGCCCCAGGACCGACCCTTGGGGCACTCCACTTGATACCGGCTGCCAACTAGACATGGAGCCATTGATCACTACCCGTTGAGCCCGACAATCTAGCCAGCTTTCTATCCACCTTATAGTTGCTGCAACTAGCACCAGTCAAACAAATGGTCACAGCAGACAGACACTCGGATATTCACCCCACCATCTCACAACACAGCCCCCCCTAAGGCAGCACTCACTGTAGCTCTTCTCGGATGGTTCCCAGACAAAGTCCCTCTGTTTGCCTCTCCTGCCCCAAATCACAAAATCTCTGGGGCCTTTGAAAATCCAAAAAGCTCCAGGGCCTCAAAAAATCTGAGATATTGCAAAAACTAGGGGGACTCTGAAAATCCCCGAAATCCAGGGCCTAAAAATATACCAAAACCCCCAAAAGCTCTGGGTCCTCTGAAAATCCCCCAAACCCCAAAATCTCCATGGGCATCCAAAAATCCTAAAAGCTCCATGCCCTTTGAAAATCGCCAGAGCACTAGGACACCTAAAAATCCCAAAATCCAAAAAACTCTGGGGCCTCCAAAAATCCCCCAAATCCCAAAAACTCTCCAACCTCCAAAAATCCCTAAAATACCAAAAGCTGCAGAGGCCTCCAAAAAATGAAAAAATCCCTGAAGTCTGGGTGTGACGTTCTCCTGGTTATCTGGACCAGTGATCTGCTAGGGCACTCTAATCCTCGACTCTGGGAGCCAGCTTCACCCTGATCTGCTGTGAGAACCCCCACTCCTGGGCTGTTGACACACAGCCTCTGGCATGTAAGCTGCTCCTTGGATTGTGCAACCAAATGACAGTAGCCAATATCGCCAGTCCCAGACACAACCCTAGGAACCTCTGTCTTGCAGTATCCAGGTATGCCCACTGGACGTTGCAAGCTTATATGAGTTTGTCAATTTAACAAAAAAATTGATATGTACCAGGCTTGTTATCCCAATGGGAGTCTCTGACATGCTTAAAACCAAACGCCCTGCTTCAGGTAGAATAAACAAACAAATTTATTAACTATAAAAGATAGATTTTAAGTGATTATAAGTCAAAGCACAAGAAGTCAGGTTTGGTCAAATGAAATAAAAGCAAAACGCATTTTAAGCTGATCTTAACACTTTCAGTTCCCTTACAAACTTAGGTGCTTCTCACCATAGGCTGGCTGGTTGCCCTTCAGCCAGGCTCTCCCCTTTGATCAGTGCTTCAGTCGCTTGGTGGTGATGTCTGTAGATGGAGGTAGACGAGAGAGCCAGCATGGCAAACACTCTCCCTTTTATCACGTTCTTTCTTCCCTCTTGGATTCCGCCCCCCCCCTTCAGGGTCAGGTGAGCATTACCTCATCGTAGTCCCTGACTGACCAAGGGAAGGGGGGTGACTCACTCGAGAGTCCAACAGATCCTTTGTTGCTGCCTGGGCCAGTGTCCTTTGTTCCTGTGAAGCTGGGCTGGGTTTGTCCCACACATGCCCTGATGAGGTGTGAACTACCACTCTGCTCCTGGAGAGTTTTGCCTGGGCTTGTTTTAAGCCATGAGGACACATTTTCAGCCTCATAACTATCTACATGAAATTATAACCTATAACATCACTATAACAACAATTCTCAGTGCATCATGAGCGTTCCGAAGACACCCAACATGACAAACTTTGCATTGGATACCATACAATCATATTATAAGGATGAACATGGGGGTGCAGGGTGTTCCCCCGAGATACAGAGTGTCACACCGGGCCCTCCAAAAAGCCACCAAAATCCCAAAACATCCCAGGCCTCAAAAAATCTCAAAACTTCCAGTTCCTCCAAAAATCCAGACCACGAAAAGTCCCAAAAATATCAAAAACTTCTTGGCATCCATAAATCCCAAAATCCCCAGGGCCTAAGAAAATTCCCAAAATCTCAAGTTCCTTGCGGCTAGGAAATAAAATATAAAATAAAAATCCCAAAAGTTCCAGGGCTTCAGAAAATCCCCCAAATCCCAAAAACTTGGAATCCTCCAAAACCCCCAAAGCCCTGAGACCTTGAAATATCAAGAAAAAAATCACCAAAACTCCGTGGTCTCTGAAAATACCCCCAAATCACCAAAACTCTGGGACGTACAAAAAATGCAAAATTCCCCAAATCTCCAGGGCCTACAGAAATCCCCCAAATCCCTAAAGCTCCAGGGCCTTTGCTGCAGGGCCTGTGAAAATCCCCCAAACTCTGGGGCTTCCAAAAATCACAAAGGCTCAGGGGCCTCTGACCATCCCATCAGATAAAGGGTCTCCAAACATCCCAAAAGCTCTGGGGCTGCCGCAGAATCCCCAAATCTCAAGAAAACAATATATCGAGTTAGTTTGACAGGATCTATTCTCCATAAAGCCATGTTGACCTGTGTTAATTACATTACCCTCCTTTAATTCTTAGCTGATCAAATCTCATATCAGCTACTCCATTATCTTGCCCAGGATCGATGTCACGGTGTCAGGCCTACGAGGACCTGAGTTGTCCCATTTACCCTTTTTTAGCTTCCTTCCAACCTTCCAGAACTTCCTCAAGGCTTCAAGACTATCAATGTGCTGCTGATCTAGTGTACTATTGGCTGCTGTGAGGGGAAGGGGCATCACGGGGGGGGGGGGGGGGAAGAGGGAACATGGGTGCTGTCAGGGAGAGAGGCTGTGGGGGAGGGGTATGCTGGGTGTCACTGTGAGGAGAGGGGCTGTGAGGAGGAGAGGCTATGGAGTGTGACTGTGAGGAGGTGGCCCCATGGGGAAGTCACTGTGGAGAGGGTCTGTGAGGGGGAGGGGACGTGCGGGTGTCACTGTGAGGGGGAGGGGAGATGCATTGTTAGTGATAGGAAAAGTACAGAGAAGGGCAAGAAAAATGATGGCAGATATAGAACAACTTCCACCTGAGGACAGATTAAAAAGACTGGAACTGGTTATCTTAGAAAAGAGACAATTAAGGGGGCATGTGCTAGAGGTCTATAAAGTCAGGAATGGTGTGGAGAAAATGAACAGGGCAGTGTTATTTATGCCTCCAAATAACACAAGGACAAGGGGTCACCAAGGAAATGAATAGGTAGCAGATTTAAACCTAACATAAGCAAGTACTCCTTCACGCCACACAGTCAACCTGTGGAACTCATTGCCAAGGGATGTTGTGAAGGCCAAAAGTATCAGGGCTTGTCTACACTGCTGCTTAAGTCTATGTATATTATGTTGCTCAGGGTTGTGAAAAAGCGACGTAACTTACATCAACTTGAAGCAGTGTCTACACCAATCTATGTTGGTGGGAGACACTCTCCCGATGATACGGTTTCCACCTCTCATTGAGGTGGAGTGCTTATCCCGACGGGAAAGCGCTCTTCACCAGACACGCTGCAGCAATGCAGCTGCACGGATTTAGTGTGGTAGCATAGACTAGCCCTAAGTGCATTCAAAAAAGAATTAGAAAAGTTCATGGAGGATCTGTCCATCAATGGCTATTAGCCAAGATGGGCAGGGATGCAACCCCTGCTTTGGGTGTCCCTAAACTACAGACTGGTGCTCTATCCTGGATTCTCAGATGTCTGTGAGTGTAGAGAGAGAGAAAGAGTCACACGCACACACACATATACAAATTTGCATTTATAATCACTGGAGTCTTGGCACAATGCCCAGCTGATTACACAAAACAAAACAAACAAAAAAACCCTGTTAAAGCTGTTGAAAAATAAGAGTTGGTCTAGTTCGCACAATCCTTGCACACACAACTAATCCCACTGATTTCAAAGACTAACGTCTGAAGGATTGGGCCCAGTAGCAATGCTTTCTCCACCCAGGGCATGAAAATATGTTTGAAACATTGTTTGGATGTAACAATTTATTTGAGAATTGAACAAACCAATTTAGTTTAATACACCAGGTGCATGTTGTATTCTGAAGCAGTCTATAAAAAATAATTATTAGGTTTGTTGAAAAAAGGTAACAAAGTGAACAAATGACGAGGTAAAAATGGAGAATTGTGGTTAACAAAAAACCCTAAACAAACAAAACACGATAAAATATATTAAACATACATGTTTTCTTCCAGTACATGAAACATGCAGCACAGCACCCGGTAATACTTTTTTTCACTCAGTGGGGCTAATTTTTATTCTTATATTCAAATTCTGTTTGTAGTCCTTCTAATTCTGAAAATACACTATGCTACTGTATAAGTTAGCATACGAACACAATCATTTCACTTTTAGTGGTGCTTCTGTATTTTCTGCTGAGAAAGCTCTAACTCATCATCATACATGAAGAGGTTCTCATATTTACATATGGTCTATCACATGTTCTGTCTAGTTTAAGGAACGTGGGGAGGTGGACCCAAAATTCTTTAATCCGGACCTGCCTGGGCCACAACTGTTTTGGGAACCAAATATTTTGCCTAGTTCCAAGTCACTTACTGGGAAATTCTCTCCCCAGATCATCTGACACGATATTGACCCAACTAAATGAACAAGTGTGATCATATCCAATTACTTCAGCTCGTTGCACCATTTGTGGTGTACTGTTGTTCACCATTTCAATATGGAGATTTAAAATACACTACTAGTTCCTTGGTAGCATGCCCAATAAATTGGAGTATTCTCTCCCGGTGACTGAAATAATTTCCTCTATGTCACCGTGGAGGGATGGGAAAAAACACAAGACTATTTTAGCAAATGGTAATCTGTTTCAAAATCTGATCCACATTGTCCAACAAAATATCCAATCACGTGACCAAACGGCATTCAGGAAAGAGAAAAATCCACAATGCAGAGAAACTTACCAACAGGAGAGTGGGTTTGTGTGGGGGTGGGGAGAAAACCTGGACTTGTCCTGGAAATGGCCCAGCTTGATTATCATACACACTGTAAGGAGAGTGATCACTTTAGATAAGCTATTACCAGCAGGAGAGTGGGGTGGGGGGAGAGAAAACCTTTTGTAGTGGTAAACACCCTTTTTTTCATGGTTTGTGTGTATAAAAAGATCTTCTGTATTTTCCACATTATGCATCTGATGAAGTGAGCTGTAGCTCACAAAAGCTTATGCTCAAATAAATTGGTTAGTCTTTAAGGTGCCACAAGTACTCCTTTTCTTTTTGCGAATTCCAGTGTAATAACCTCCTCTCGAATTTCATAGTGTATATCTAATGATTCAAAAGTCAGGAGGACAAATTCTCCCACTGTGTTCTCCTATGATCCATACAAACCTGCTTTACTCAACATCACCTCATTATTATTTTCAAAAGTTTTAGCATCCTTGAAATGGGGAAAAACAGGCAGCCTTTCCATCCGCTCAGCAGGAAAAAGCCCCAAAGTCACTTTTTCAAGAACTGGAAACCGGGATTTAAGATCAGAACGATCACACTGGCTTTGGGATCCACTCAAATTTCCCCTCTACGTCTGTGACACTTTAATTTCCAGTGCTTACAAGTATGTGATTCCTAAGCACGGAGAGCGAAGAACAGTGTGTCACATGACACTTGGGAGGTGGAGGGACAGAATAAATTCTAAAGCCGGAGTGGTGAGGGAGTATCATGGTGGTGATGGGGAAGGAAAGACTCCCTCCAATTCACCCCGTCTCCTTTGTGTATCACAGGCAGAAATGACACTATTTTTTTGTCTCCCTGCGCCTTCTCTTTGTTATAAATATATTTTAAATGAGAAAAATGGTACAAAAATAACAACTTTTGTGCACTACCTGGAGAAAGTGAGAATAACAAGGAGTGAGACAATCTGTCCACAAAGGGTGAACTCAGTTACTCTGACAATCACTCTGCTAGTGGGAGAACAATAATACTCCTGGGGGAATTCTGCGCCACTGTGCAATGCAGAATTTTGCAGAAATCAATGTTTTTTGCACACAATTTCCTTTCCCCTGCAGGGAAATGGGCTGCAATGCTGCTGGCCACCAGCAGGGGCCGCTGGACCCGGCTGAGCCCTGATTGCACACAGAAGACACTGTGGGGGTGGGGAGGACGGGGAAGAGAGTAGGGAGTTTCCGGCAGCTGCAGTTCCCCGCACGCCCAAGGGAAGGAGAGGATGGTGTGCAGGAAACTCCATACAAGCCTGGGACCCAGCAACAGGCTGTTTCTCCCTGTGGATCCCTGGCCAGTAGGGGGCTGGTGTCTGGGCTGGGAGGGCCACGGCTGGGCTCTGAGTGGTAGAGGGATGGGTGCCTGGACTAGGGGGACCACGACTGGACTCTGGAGAGAGAGGGGGTGGGTGTCTGGGCTGGGAGGGCCTGCGGCTGGACTCGGGGGGAGGTGGGGGGGGTTGTGGGTGCCTGGCCCCCCCTGGCTGGGCTCTGGGAGTACGGGCAGAGAAACTGGAACCAGGTTGTCATAGGGGTTTCTTTAATTCTCTGCTCCTGGGGGAAATTTTGTGTGTGTCTGTATTGTTACAGTCATACTTGCTGACAGGTATTTTGAAATAAGTTACCAAAATAATTGAAACTGGCATGATCATGTAGTGTTATTTTGACAAATAAAATTTGCAGAATTTTCAAATATTGTGTGCAGAATTTTTATTTTTTTGGCACAGAATTCCCGCAGGAGTAAATATAAATGTGATGCTTAGGGTTGACTGAACTAGGAAGAGTGATGGAGGTTAGGTCAGCTTAAGGAGAAATGTGCTAGCTAACCCCAACCACTTTACCAGAGCTGCTAACTCCATGGAAAACCCTCATAGAGACAAGGTCCAAGTAGATTTTACCTTTATGTAGCTAGTTGAGGTCACCCCTCTCTCCCTATCTGGGACTGATGGACATTCTTGTCAGGAGGGGCACACACTCCCATGACTTACACAGTGAAGCTACATATCAAGGACTTGATAGAAAGCATGATGGGCTTCACCCCAAAGAAGGGTGAGCGGCAAAAGCAGGCAACTCACCTGTGGGAGCTGTGGGACCACAGTGAAGCAAGTGGTGCAAACAGCTTTAAAGGTCACTATTGGAAAATAGCAAATGTATTATAAAAAAAAAAAAACCTTCGGCCAGCCGTAGCCAAACTATTTATGGGGTTACTCTCCCTTGTGGATCCTCTGATGTGTAATAAGGTGCGAATTCTGATTGAAACTTTTCCCACACTTGGAGCATTTAAAGGGTCTGTCTCCCGTGTGGATTGTCTCATGTCTAATAAGGTCTGAGCTCCGAGTGAAGCTTTTCCCGCACTCCGAGCATCTGTAGGGTCTCTCCCCCACGTGGGTTCTCTGATGCTGAGTAAGGTTTGAGCTGTCAGTGAAGCTTTTCCCACAGTCAGCACAAGTAAAAGGTCTACTTCCCGTGTGGATTCTAAAATGTGTAATAAGGTTTGAGTTCCGATTGAAGCTTTTCCCGCACTCAGAACATGTAAAGGGTCTGTTTCCTGTGTGGATTGTCTGATGTGCAATAAGGTTTGAGCTCACGCTGAAACTTTTCCCACACTCGGAGCATTTAAAGGGTCTCTGTCCTGTGTGGAGTCTCCGATGTCTACTCAGGTGCGATTTCCGATTGAAGCTTTTCCCGCAATCGCAGCATCTGTAGGGTGTCTTGCCCATGTGGATTCTCTGATGTGTACTAAGAGCTGAGCAGCTACTGAAGGTTTTCCCACACTCAGTGCAGGTGTTCTTTCTCTCGCCTGTGGGGATTCTCTGCTGGGCTGCGGTTTCCTGGAGGTCCTTGCCACTTCCCCGACAATCCGCCGGCTGTTTTCCCGGCTGCCTCTCTGGCCAGTGCTGACTCTCATGCCCTTTTCTCTGCTCACGACTCCAGTGAACGTTCTTTTCAGATCTTTCTGAAAACATCCCGGGTGGTTCCCTGTGCTGTGTATCTCCCTGCTGAGGACTCTCCTCCTCGTTCTCACTCACTGCCCCATCACCTGCTGCAACAGAGAGAGAATCCAGGCCTGAGTCGTCCCCTGCTCTGGGGAAGGGGGAACAAACCAAAATAGCTGCTGGAGAGATGGAAAAAATCAGGGGCAGACTCCTCCCAAACCTTTCCCCAGAGGAGAGAGGACAGGGTCAACCTGCCTCCAGGCCGGGGGAAGGGCATCCAGGGAGGGAGCTATGCCGATGTCAGTGAGGGTGGGTGCGAAGCTGTGACTTCCTTCATGAGGATGCATCACATGCTGGGGACAACCCTAAACGCAGAGTTCACAGGGTCTTTATAGGGAATCCCAGCTCTTTTCATTACACACAAAGAAGTTTTGAGTTAGTTTAACTCATTCCCATCTGTGCAATCAGCTCCCAGGATCTCTTTGCTCTGAGCCCGGGAGAGCCAGCACCCACAGCTCTTCCCCTTGTTCCAGCTGGAAGAACACATTAGACTTGGAAACTGGAAACCCTGCTCAGGGGAAGAAAATAAGTGAGAGCAGGTGAATTTGTGGGATATTTGTGACAATGTTCTATTATTTAACGTAAACTTATTTAAAGCAGTAAAATCCCAGAGCCAGCTCCCCAGGTGCTCAGAGCTGCAGGATACTCAGCTAATGGGGAGACTTTAACTATCCACATCTCTGCTGGGAACACTCACAGCCAGACAATACAGGGGATCCTAAAATACAGAGAACACATTCCTGTGTCCCAGAAAGAAGGAACTCCAGCCAGAGGGGACACCACCCTAGATCCAGTTCTCACTGACAGTGAGGCGCCCAGTGACAATGAGTCCTACAGAAGCTGAGACCAGTGCATATGCCCAGCCTGTCCCAGACAAAGGAATGTTGTTTTCCTGAGGCACCTTAGAGACTAACAAATTTATTTGAGCATAAGCATTCGATAAAGGGAGCTGTAGCTCACGAATGCTTATGCACAAATACATTTTGTAGGAGTAGGTGCCACAAGTCCTCCTTTTCTTTTTGCGGATATAGACTTACACGGCTGCTACTCTGAAACTTGTTTTCCTGTGTCTCCAATGGAAATTGAACCAGGTAATTCCTGGGAGGACAAAGAAAAGTAATCTACATATGCCATAAATCAAACCATCAAGCTAAACCAAGTGCGTGGTGGGGTGGGGGTGGGAGGAGAGACCATTTAGCACTCATGACGGGGAATGCAGCCTGCACACCAAGGAAGCCTTCCTGGCTCTTGGCACAGAGACATCAGACTCTGGGTCACATACCCAAAGGCAGACAGCCATTCTGGCATCCATTACCTAGGGGACAAAGGGGGAGCAGCACCCTTTGAGATCATGCAAAGTGGATCTTTTGGGCCTGAAAACCCAGGGTAGCTGGAATGGACTACAGCTGAGAAACCTGCTGAGACAAAGATTGTAACTTGCTGACGTTTTAAGTTTGCGTCACTAGAAAGAGTATTTCGTTTTGTTTTACCCGTAACCGTACCCGTGTCTTCTATTCTTATTTAGTATCATTGAAATCTCTGGTCTGTTAATAAACTTATTCTTGTTTTATTACAAAACTATCTCAGTGCGTGTATTAAACTGAAGCGTGAAGTCATCAACTAAACTACCAGGCTAGCGTGGGCTATGTCTCTTTGGAGGCAGCGAACTTAACGAGGTCTGTGAGCAGACAGGTTCAGTTTTGGGGAGACCCAGGACGGAAGGGCTGTTGATGCCACCCTGCCAGGAGTAGCCAGGCTGGGGGAAGCCAGGGGGAGGCTGTCGTGCTGTGAGCAGGCCGCTGATGGCAGAGCTCTGATCCAAAGTGGCACAGCACAGAACCACCCAGGGTTCCAGGGCAGGCAGTGACAGAACCCCTACCCGTCTGGGTGAACCCCCAAAGCACCACACTGCTGTAGTAGGACAGGATTTTCACACAGCTTGCTACTTGACTGAGGTTTACACTCCAAACACAGTTTTATTATTTTCTATTTGTTTATTTCAATAGAACAAAACGAGGAATTTTAAAGTAAGCAACAGCGAAGTAACTGCAAAGTTACAACTGGCCAGATTGGAGGCTGATCACACAAGTCACAGGAGGTCTATTCGGGTCTATTTGGCACTGGTTAGGCCTCAGCTGGAGTCCTGTGTGTGTGTCCAATTTTGGTCACCGCTGTATAGAAAGTATGTAGAGAAACTAAAAAGGATCCAGAGGTGAGCAACAAAGATGATCAAAGGGATGGAATGCAGCCATACGAGCAAAGGCTGAAGGAATGGGGTATATTTAGTTTGGAAAAGAGGAGACTGAGGGGGGACATGATAGCGGTCTCCAAATACTTGAAAGGCTGCCATAAATAAGATGGAGAAAAGTTGTTCTCTCTTACCACAGAGGGCAGGACAAGAGGCAATGGGTTCAATTACAATATAGCAGGTTTAGATTAAATCTCAGGAAAAACATCCTCTCTGTAAGAACAGTAGGACAATGAAACAAATTGCCTAGGGAAGTCATGGAAGCTCCTTCAAGGGAGGTTTTCAAAAAGCAGGAGAGCCATCTGTCTTGGATGGTTTAGACACAACAAATCCTGCATGTTGGCAGGGGGTTAGATTAGATAACCCTTGTGTTCCCTTCTAACCCTATGATTCTATCATCAGAAAGATAAAGAGGGGGAAGCTACAAAAAGAGCATGTGGACACTAAAAATGGAAAGCCACAGAGTGAGACAAAGAAAGTAAACACCAAACATGGGAAACGGACCAGAGAGCCGAACACTTAAGATGGGAGTTGATGAAGGAGACAAAGAAGCCGATCAGAAAGAAGCTCAAGAAAAGGATAGAGAGAGGGTGTATAACCTGGACACAGTGAATAAGCATGGACAGATCTCAAAGCCCACAGGTACTTCCTCTTCCCAAGGAACACCCAGATGGACAAACTATGCCCTACTTACGAAGAGTCAGATTGTATTGAGGAATGCCTTACTACTTTTGGGGAAAGGTGTGGATGTTTATGACCAGTTATTCTACCTTTTTGCACATGAACATTTCATGAGAATATGCTCTGATGAAATCAGAGAAGCCATTGAGGATAAAACTTTAGGTTCTGTTCAGGAAGCAGCCAATCTGGCTGACTCCTATGTGCAAGCCAAAGCATCTAGTCAGCACAAGACACAGAAAAAAGGGCAGAAGTCCAGGGTAAATAAGGGACCCAGGTTTACCCCTGGGAAAAGGGAGGGGTTGAGAGCAATGTTCCCTCTAATTTTTTCTATCCATATGCGGAATTAATTTTGTTATGTGCACCAATATTGAGGTAAAGTTTATTACATATAAGCAATAAACAGGGCCATCAAACTCACAGGGGTGGGGTGGGGAGATTGCTAAAATGCAAATTATTCTGTTTCCCCACAAACAGCAGTGGAGGAAAGAGCATGGAGCTTCTTTCACCACCGGACTCCATGTCACCTCACAGCTTGAATAAACTTGACTTTGAGGGGTGACCCTCAGAAGAATCCATTTCAAAGGTTACTGGTCTATAAAGGTGCGGGGGGCGGGGGGGGGGGCTGGACCTAAAGTGATAAGCAATTGAATCCACTGATTGTGGATTTTTATAATACGGTAATATTGTGTACAGAGTGAGCTCTTTTCTGACAGCTAATGACACTGGTGATTAATATCTTTGTGAAATGTCTGTATTAACACTGTATGAGTAAATATGGATACTCAACGATATTATGCTTTAACATCTGTGGCCAAACAGGGAGAAGCCGATTCCCTCCGAGGCAGGAGAGAAGGCAGCTTTCTACCTGTCTCCGCTGTAAATTAAGCGTGGTAGAACCAAAACACCCTATTTACAAACAGGGGGGCGGAAAGTCCAGAGGAAGGGAATGAGGACATCCTGCCTCTTGAAACACTGAGCGCAGGAGCACACAAAAGCCAAAGTATGATAAAAATGCCTGTCGATGCGCTTTGGACGTGGGGGATTTAGTATTAGTGCGACAAAGACAAAAAGCAAACCTCCTAGGAGGAACCATATGAAGTTGTAGAACAAGAGAATGACCCCCAAAGTAATGCGGCCCCACACTACGTGTTATTCTATGTTACTAGGCTTAGAGCCTGTCACAATAGAGAAGCAATTGTGAATATGGTGTGCTGTGAGGAAGGAGGGTCTGGGGCATCCTGAATGCCAGGGTGACTCGTCACTTGGCAGGACTGAGGTATGCACAGAGCTAACACCCACTCGGAAGGCAGAGACCTTCGCTGTTCTGCAAAGCCACAAGCAAGTGTTCTCAGACATGCTCGGGATGACTCATAAAATATTCCATAGGATTGACACGGGGACCCCGGCCTGCCTCTAGCAGGGCATCCAGGTAACGTACAAAAACAAATCTCTGAAGAAGTACAAAGTGATGGATACAGGAAATTAAAGAGTCTGGCAGCTCCTGGGCCTCTCCAGTGATGTTGGTCCCTAAAAATGCTAAGCTGCGAGGTATTGTGTTGATTCTAGAAAACAGAATGGTGTCACAGTCCCTGATGCATCCCGTAGGCCAGAGATGATGAGACGTTAGACACTTTGGGTGAAGCAAAATACCGTAGCACAATTCATCTCGTCAAATGGTATTGGTAGATTCACTTGGACAACAATTGTGACAACCAGGATCCAGTCATGCCAAGGGGAGAACAGGAGATCCGAACCACAAAGAATAAGCAACTGAATCAACTGGTAGTCATGTTGATCGATCGGTCCTTCAGCGCTCATTTAGATTGCGCAGATCACAACAGTAGCTTTCCATTCTTCTCTTATCCTTCCTTCTCCAGGTGCGGCCATGTCTTTGCATGATAAAATCTTCCCATCTCTTTGGAGGTCGGCAGAGTGGTCATTTCAGTTCCCGTAGGTACCACTCAGCGACAGCTACAGTTTATCGATTCTCAGTGAGCCTTGCTATATTCCCCTGCCCATCGCATTTTACTGTACCTGCTTTCAACAACGACGTCCTGCACTCCACTCTGCTGTCTGATGATATCATTGGGGACTTGATCCCTGATTGAAATCCCCAGAATTCTTCTTTCCATCGCCCTCTCCATGACAGAGGAGTTGTTGCTCCTCTATCTCGGTAAGTGCCCATGTTTCGCTGCCGTATAACATTGCCGGCACTACTGTAGACTTGAAGAAGTTGGCGCGTGTTGCCTTGTTGATTTTTCCTTGGAGAACATCCTTGATAGAACTGAATGCACGCCAGCCAGCTTCCTTTCTTTGCGACAGTTCGCCTTCCCGATCGTGGTGCATGTTAATTTCTTGGCCCAAACAGACGTATTGCTCAACAACTTCTATTTGTTCCCCCTTGACTATTATTTGGGCTTTTGGCAAGGCCTCAAACCGCATACATTTCGATTTAGAGCGGTTCATTTTCAGTCTGACTTGGCTGCTTTCTGTGTCGAGCCCTTGCAGCATTTTCTGTCGTTTGATAGTGTTTCTGGCAATCAACACGCTATCATCCACGAATCTGAGGTGCTTTAACTGCTCTCCGTTGACGCTGATTCCACCCTTCCAGTTCATCCACCTCTTTACCATTCTGAGGCAGGCTGTACACAATGGTGTTGTGTATAAACATACGTCAAGTGAGGTATTTTAGGAAATCCTGTAACGCTCTGAATGTTATGGTCAGTAGGGTCTGTATACAGACTCTGGTTATGGCTGCTGCTGAAGCAGCCCTGGGGCCAGCCACTGCTCAGCGGCCCCCGGCAGCTGGCCCCAGGGACTACCCGAGCAGCAGCCGGTGTGGCTGGCCCCGGGACTCACCCGAGCAGTGGCCCAGGGGGTGGCCAGAGCAGCCTCTGCTCAGCGTTCCCCAGCTGCTGGCTCCCTGTGGGCTCCCCGCTAAGATTTAATCAGGGGTATTTATAGTAAAGGTCACGGACAGGTCACAGGCTGTAAATTTTTGGTTGTTGCCTGTGACCTGTCCATGACTTTTACTAAAAATACCCATGACTAAATCATAGCCTTAGTCGTGGCCCCCAGGGGGCTCAGGAAAGACAGTCATGAGGGCCAGGAAATACTGAAAGTTTTATTAGGACCTAAATAAAGAAAATCTCATTGCCTCAGGCCCTGCACACTCTTATCCCTCAAGGTCAGGGATTCTCTGTCAGCCTCTTGAAACACACACCGTGAAGGCTGAACACCTTTCCATAGGTCTGTTCTTACTTTTAGAGTAAATGTAAGAAAGTTGCAAAAATTCCTTACCTCAGAGAGGTTTCAGAGTAGCAGCCGGGTTAGTCTGTATTCGCAAAAAGAAAAGGAGGACTTGTGGCACCTTGGAGACTAACAAATTTATTTAAGCATAAGCTTTCGTGAGCTAACAAATTGATTTGAGCATAGCTCACAAAAGCTTATGCTCAAATACATTTGTTAGTCTCTAAGGTGTCACAAGCACTCCTTTTCTTTTTACCTCAGATAAAGAATCGCCAATGTGAAGCGTGAGAAACGCTGATCTCCACTAGCGAAGCCCCCTCCTCTTTCAGGATGAGCCCCTATACAACTCAGCGCTCTCTTCCCTTCCACAGCCAGTCTGTACACAGTATAGCAGCCCCATGTCTCATTCAGCATCAGTCTAGACAAGGGATAGTTTGGTTCCAGTCCCCCACTCCTGAGACTCTGCGGCTGCCCTGTGGCCTTTTTCAGTCGCTCATTAAAGCTGCAGACTGCCCCGCGTATGGATGTTTCATCCTCGTATCCCCATTTCACACCACTCAGGTTCTTGTTCCTTTCCTCAAAGGGAACTGCGCCTGTCAGCTCAGGATTCACTCTGACCCCCACCAGACATCACCGCAGGAGTGATCTGGGCAGTCACTGTTCCACCGCTTTCAGGTTATCTCGGGCTGGAGGCAGCAATCCCCTGCCGCTAACACGGTTCTTGGTCTGAAACCTCCCCATGAGAGACAGAAACGTACCTGTGTTGTTCTCCAGCTCCAGTCGCAGAGTCTCTGGGGAAGGAGAGGATGGGAGAGGTGAGAATCCAGGCCCTCACGTTCATGGGCATATTCCTATTGGTTACTAACGTGCCTGCTTTTCATTATGAGATGGTGACCCAGAGCGAGGCTGATAACTCAGGCAGAGCCAGCCCCACAGGGCTACTCGCATCGGGAAGGGCAACTCCCTGAGCTGGGGCTGTGAGACAGAGCCCAGGGTCAGCGACATCACTATAGCCCTGACTCCTCCCCAGGGCGAGGATCCCTCTAACTAGAAGGGACGCTGCTGCCAAACTCCAATTCACCTTTGAATCCCAGCAGCACCTCCTGCAGGATGGCACTTTTCAGAGAGAAATCGCTGAGTCTTTTCTCCAGCTCCACAAACCCCGGCTCTGGCTTCTGAAACGGCCCATCCTCCCTGCTGAGGAAAGCAGGAAGGGTGAGACATGGGTCCGATCTCCAATCCCAGAAGCCCCCAAACTTCGGGAAACCTGCATCTGAGCTTTATCATCAGTGATATCACCTGCCCACAGCTCTGTGCTCTCCATGGCCCCAGAGAGATGGGATGTGGGGAGCCACTGAGGCACGGAATGGAGACAGGTTCTGGTGCCCTCTCTGGGACACGCTGGGGTGCTGAGCCACCCTCCACCCTGGGTTATTTCAGTAACAAGGGGCACCAGCATTGGGATTATGTGGAAAGGGAGGAGACAGAGATGAAAGAGTGGTCGTATCCCATGTGCTCACAGTGGCCACAGACAGAGCCCAGGTCTTCCCCAGGGATTGAACCTGGACCATTTAATTCCAAAAGCCCTGAGAACTTCAGCTAAAGCAGTGACCCCAGGAGTGTCAGCCCCACTGGTGGAGAGCACTGTATCCCACTTTTTATCATTGTCCTTCGGCTAGGGCATAAACTGGGGACACCCAGGCACAAAGATCAAGGTGGGGAATCTGCCCTTTTAATTACTCTTGTTTATAAAGTCACAACTTTTTTCACTCAGAGGGAAAACACCCACTTCTGCTATTTCTACCCTGTTTCCCTGCCTTCCCCCGTCCTTGTCTTTGTGGGCTTGTCTACACTACACAGCTTTTAGCGACACGGCAGTGTCACTAGAGCCATGCCACTAAAAGTCGTGCAGTGTAGCCATTGTTTGTCGGCTCTCCTCCCGACAAAAAACTTCCACCCCCAACGAGCGGTGTTTGCATTGTCAGCAGGAGAGCGCTGCTGCCGAGAACGTGCTCTTCACACTGGCACTTGCCGCACAAAACTTTTGTCTTTCAGGCTTTTTTTTATTTTTTTAACACCTCTGAAAGACAAAAGTTTTGTTGTTCAGTTGCCAGTGTAGACATAGCTTGTGTCTCTCCTCTGATCTTCCCTCCCTAGAGCAACTCCCCATTCCTACCTCTCAAGGGCTTCACTCCCATCCCCTCCGCTCAAGAGATCAGCAGTGGAATGTTTAATGTTGACCTTCAAGTGACATCATTACAGCTGACACACCAATGAGATTCACATGGGCCAGGGGAGTTCACACATCTCTGAGCCAGGGTTTCAGGCTGTTTCACAGACTCAGGCCTGGTCTGCACTCGAATATTAGGTGGTCTTAACTACATTGCTCAGAGGTGTGGATTTTTCGCACCTCCGAGCAGTGCAGATAAGCCCACTTGAGTGCCCCGGTAGACAATGCTAAGTCTAACGAGGAAGTCTTCCATCAACCTAGCTACTGCCTGTCAGGGTGGGGGTGGATTACCTACGCCCATGGGACAACCCCTCCCGTCGCCATAGGGAGCGTCTACACTGAAACCCTGCAGCAGCGCAACTCCACCGCTTCAAGTGTAGACAAGCCCTCAGGAAGGCGGCATCGCCTCCCTTTGCATTTCGGAAGGTTTCTTTGCAACCGTGAAGGCTAGAATCCGATTTTAAAAAGACAAAAGCTGAAATTCTGGATACTGTGAACACGTGACGTAGTCACATAAATACACCAGCCAGGCTGGGTCTGGCCCACAGGCCCTATGTTTGCCAGCCCTCATTAGCTGTCAGATAGTAAGAGGCTCTTCTCCATCCTGAGGCAGCCACTAAGGAAAGACGTGATCTCAGGCATTCAGCCAGTGTGTCACAGCGGGGGAAGCGCCGTCGGCAGTGGAATTCCAATTCTAAACCATCGCTTTCCAATCGAACGCGGGAAATGGAGCCCAGGACGTACCTGCTCTCAGTGCATCCCGCACCCTGCAGAGGGGGAGAAAGAAGAGGCTGTCAGTGGGCCTGTCCCAGACTGGGGTGGCCTCCTGCTCTGCAGGGGAGTCACCACTGGAGCCCCGGGTATTTGGGGAATTTCAGACACTTGGGTTCACGTTCAGAGAACAGCTGACATCTCCCTCCCCCACAGCTGGGACATCTGCCCCCAGCAACCCCAGGAGTCCCTGCTAGGAGGTCGCCACTGGGGAAAGTCTCTCCCCAGGCACTTTACAGGAAGAGAGTATTCCCCCTAGTGCTGAGAGCTCCCCCAATCCCCTCACACCACTGAGCCCACTAACCTGGGACAACATGGGACCTTGGGCCTGACAGGGGGAGTGTGGGCTGGGAAGTTCACCCTCAAAGTGCAAATGCAGACAGACATTTACAGGGCAGGAGAGATGGTCTTGGGGTTACAGCACCCAGAACTCCCAGGTCCCATCCCTGGCTCTGACACAGACTCACTGTGTGACTGTGGGCAGGACTGTGCTCCGTCCTGTGCCTCACTTTCCCCTTTGTGCAATAGGGATAATGTCCCTGACCCCACCTTGTGAGGTGCGTTGGGGTCTAGGGCTGAGAAGCAGCGTATTACCACTGCCATAAGCCAGTCTGACCTGTGGGGATTGGCTCCTCGGCTGCTGCTGCCCCTTCCCTCCCAGAAGGGAAATCTCCCCGGACGGTCTGGAGACGCCCTCATCCCTTCTCTTGACAATGGCTCTGGCTAGCTCTTCCAGCTGGGACAGCAGGCGCTGCTCCTGCTCCTCCAGAAACCCTCGCAGCTCCTTCCACTCCGCAACGATCTTCTGCCGCTCGGCTTCAGTTTGTTTCTGCAACCCAGGGAGAGGGCAGTTTGGTAACAGGATAGAATCAGAACTGTGCCTCCCAGCAGATGGGGGAGTTATTTACCAGAACACACGGTTGATGCGGCAGGTGACGGGAGTTCAGTTAGGCCAGGAAGGGTGGAGGAAGGAAGGTGGGGTGAGCTGTCCATGGCTAACAGGAGGGGCTTTTCTCCCAAAACCTCATCAAATTGCACTAAACCAAACTCTTCATCTGCCCACCCACATTTCCTATCCTTCGCCTCCATCTCCCCTAGGCGCTAGAAAGGAACCCTGGTCACTATAATTTCTGACCAGCCCTTGGGCAGGGTCTCTCCAGGCCACAGACTGACACTCTCCTGCCCAGCAGCCTCTTGGACCCTAAACACATCATGTTGCTCCCACGTCTGACCCTGCCCTCTCCCTGGGCTCCAGTGGGGATGCTTTCCTGTCTGAGGCTGGCTGGATGGGCCCTGCGTTTGGCGTCACTCAGGGCACTCTGGTCCCAGGCAAACCTGAGGGCAAAGGGGCTCTGGGCACCTACCAGCAGCTCCTCGCTTTGCCACTCCGCCTCGGCTGTTCGCAGACAGGCCAGGTGTTTTCCCGGTGCCTCCTGGAAGAAGCGGGGTGGGATGTTACAAACTGCTCGAAAGTGCCTCAGAGCTTTCAGATTTCAGGGTCAAATCCTGCACTGCACATGCCTGTGCAGAACTCCTGGGACTCCAACTTTCTTGCCAGATACAGTTCTGCCTCCCTGAGGAAGATCTCGGGGGCAGTGAGAGCGGGACCAGGGTTTCCAAGAAAGACACAGGACACCCTGGTGAAGTGCCGAGTGCAGCCCAAACCTCCGCCCCAAATATTCCCCAGCCTCACCCACATCCCAAACAACCATAAGAACGGCCATACTAGGTCAGACCAAAGGCCCATCTAGCCCAGTATCCTGTCTTCCAACAGTGGCCAATGCCAGGTGCCCCAGAGGGAATGAACAGAACAGGTCATCATCAAGTGATCCATCCCCTGTTGCCCATTCTCAGCTTCTGGCAAACAGAGGCGAGGGACACCATCCCTGCCCATTCTAGCTAATAGCCATTGATGGATCTGTGCTCTGTGAACTTATCTAGTTCTTTTTTGAACTGTTATAGTCTTGGCCTTCACAACATCCTCTGGCAAGGAGTTCCACAGGTTGACTGTGCATTGCGTGAAAAAAATACTTCCTTTTGTTAGTTTTAAATCTGCCATCTATTAATTTCATTTGGTGAGCCCTAGTTCTTGTGTTATGAGGAGTAAATAACACTTCCTTATTTACTTTCTCCACACCAGTCATAATTTTACAGACCTCTATCCTATCCCCTCTTAGTTGTCTCTTTTCCAAACTGAAAAGTCTCAGTCGTATTAATCTTTCCTCATACAAAAGCCGTTCCATACCCCTAATCATTGAATCTTTTCCAATATATCTTTTTTGAGATGGGGCGACCACATCTGCAAGCAGTATTCAAGATGTGGGCGTACCATGGATTGATATAGAGGCAACATGATATTTTCTGTCTTATTATCTATCCCTTTCTTAATGATTCCCAACATTCTGTTTGCTTTTTTTGATTGCCGCTGCACACTGAGTGGATGATTTCAGAGAACTATCCCCAATGACCCAAGATCTCTTTTTTGAGTGGTAACAACTAATTTAGACCCCATCATTTTATATGTATAGCTGGGATTATATGTTCTAATGTGCATTACTTTGCATTTATCAACATTGAATGTCATCTGCCATTTTGTTGCCCAGTCACCCAGTTTTGAGAGATCCTTTTGTAGCTCTTCGCAGTCTGCCTGGGACTTGAATACTTTTGTATCATTTGCAAATTTTACCATCTCATTGTTTACCCCTTTTCCCAGATCATTTATGAATATGTTGAATAGTCTGCCCCGGGGGACTATTTACTTCTCTCCATTCTGAAAACTGACCATTTATTCCTTCCCTTTGGTTCCCATCTTTTAACCAGTTACCAATCCATGAGAGGACCTTCCCTCTTATCCCATGTTGCGTAAGAGCCTTTGGTGAGGGACCTTGTCAAAGGCTTTCTAAAAATCAAAGTACACTATGTCCACTGGATGCCCCTTGTCCACATGCTTGTTGACCCCCCTCAAAGAATTCTAGTAGATTGGTGAGGCATGATTTCCCTTTACAAAAACCATGTTGACTCTTCCCCAACAAATTATGTTCATCTGTGCGTCTGACAGTTCTGTTCCTTACTGTAATTTCAACCAGTTTGCCTGGTACTGAAGTCAGGTTTACTGGCCTGTAATTGCTGGGATCACCTCTGGAGCCCTTTTTAATAATTGGCGTCACATTAGCTATTCTCCAGTCATTTGGTACAGAAGCTGATTTTGGTTCAGAAGCTGATTTAACTACTACAGTTAGTAGTTCTGCCATTTCACATTTGAGGTCCTTCAGAACTTCTGGGTAAATACCACCTGGTCCTGGTGACTTATTACTGTTTAGTTTATCAGTTTATTCCAAAACCTCCTCTAATGACACCTCAATCTGGGACAGTGCCTCAGATTTGTAACCTAGAAAGAATGGCTCAGGTTTGGGAATCTCCCTCATGTTCTCAGCCGTGAAGACCAATGCAAAGAATTCATTTAGTTTCTCTGAAATGGCCTTGCCGTCCTTGAGTGCTCCTTTAGCATTAGTCCAGTGGCCCCACTGGTTGTTTAGCAGACTTCCTGCTTCTGATATATTTTTTAAAAAATTGCTATTACTTTTTGAGTCTTTGGCTAGTTGTTCTTCAAATTCTTTTTTGGCCTTCCTAGTTATATTTTTACACTTCATTTGACAGAGTTTATGCTCCTTTCTAACTTCCCCAGCTCCAACCCCAACATACCCAATGTGCCGGATCTGAACATGGACCCCCTCAAACCAAATATCCCCCCAAACCACACACACCCCAACACCCCAGCTCTGACCCCTGCACACACACTGGCACACCCCCAAGGCCCAGCTTTGAACCTCCCCCCATCACAGACCCCTCACACCAACACATCCCAAAGGCTGGCTCTGACTCCCCCCAAACCCAAGCAGCCCCACAATCCCCAGCTCCAGCTGTTCTTCCCACATAAAAACATTAGAAAGGCCATACTGGGTCAGACCAATGGTCCACCTAGCCCAGTATCCTGTCTCTGACAGGGGCCGGCGTCAGATGCTTCAGACTGAATGAGCAGAACCGGGCGATTATCATGAGATCCACTCCCTGTCATCCAGTCCCAGCTCCTGGCAGAATTTAGGGACACCTGGAGCTGGGGGAGCGCATGTCCCTGACAATCTTGGCTAACAGCCATTCACCAGCCTGTCCCCCCTGAATTTATCTAATGTCTTTGCGAACCCAGCTGTATTTTTGGCCTTCACAACATCCCATGGCAACCAGCTCCCCAGGCTGATTATGCCTTGTGTGAAGACGTACTTCCTTGTGTTTGTTTTAAACCTGCTGCCTGTTCATTTCATCGGGTGACTCCTGGTTCTTGTGTTCCATGAAGAGTAAATAGCATTTCCCTAGTCACTTTCTCCAAACCATCCATGATTTGATAGACCTCTATCATATGCCCCCCCCCCCCCCCCCCCCCCCAGTCATCTCTTTTCCAAGCTGAAAGTCTCAGGGTCTTTTAATCTCTCCCCAGCGGGAAGCTGTTCCATGCCCCTCGTCATTTGCCTTGCCTTCTCTGCACCTTTCCCAATTCTCAAACATCTTTGGAGATGGGGTGACCTGCTCTGCCTGCAGCGCTCACCAGGGACCGGCAACGTGGCCCTACATGGACACAAGCGTTGGGGGCAAAAATGTCGAGGTCCGTGGTCATTTTCAAGGAACGTTGAATGACCCGAATGACATAAACTTCCCCGTCCGTCCGTCCGTCACTGGGCAGGGTGATTTTGTCAAGTGTCCCTCGCGCAACGGGGTGGTGCCGACCCCTGGTGCTCCCGGGGTGGAGGCTCCCTGGTCTCTGTCCCGGCATCGGGGCTTCTCTGGCTCGTCCCCCGTCCCGTCCCCTGGCCCCGGACACCCCGTTACTTCCCTGGCTGCGGGGAGCGCGGGGCAGATCTGCCCCCAGAGCCCCACGGCGACCCCGGATCTGCCCCCAGAGCCCCCCCCAGCGACCCCGGATCTGCCCCCAGAGCCCCCCCGGCGACCCCGGATCTGCCCCCAAGAGCTCCCCCCAAGAGACCCCGGATCTGCCCCCAGAGCCCCCCAGAGACCCCGGATCTGCCCCCAGAGCCCCCCCGGCGACCCCGGATCTGCCCCCAGAGCCCCCCCCAGGACCCAGGATCTGCCCCCGGCCGCGCGGCCCCGGCCCACCTCGCTGCCCCGCGGCCGGCGGGGCCGGAGCAGGCGCCGCGCTGGGCCCCCGGCCCCGGCCATGGCTCCCCGGCGGAACAAAGGGCTGCGGGGGGGGCGGGAGCGGCGGCTCCGCCCCGGATTGGCCCGGCGGCGGGTGGGGCCCGCGCAGGGGGGTTCGTGACGCTCGGTGACTCCAGCTCCCGAGAGCGGAGCCCGGAGCCCGGCTCGGCGGGGCGGGGGGACCGCGGGGGTCTCGCCCCGCAGCGGGGCCGGTTCCGGCGGGGGAAAGGCCCTGCGAGGCAGCCCGGCCGGGGGCGGGGGCCGGGGGCGGGGGCCGGGGGCGGGGGCCGGGGGCCGGGGCCGGGAGAACAGAGCGAGACCGGGCAGCGGTTACAAGCCGGCTTGGCGGCGGCTGCCGTCCAGGGGATTGAGAGACCCGGGGAAGCGCTGGGGCCGGGCAGGAAAGTTCCTGGGCTTCACCGCCTCCTTCAGCCAAACCCCGGAGCCGTCAGCAGCCCCGTCGGGCACCCTGAGCTCCCTGCGTTGGCCGCCTGGCCGAGCCTTGTCCCCCGAGGCAGCAAGGCGCCCCGCCTGCAGCCTGCGCGGGGACAAAGCGGGAAAAGCCGTCGGGTTTGTTAGCTGTCTGCAGCACACAGCAGACACTCCTTGAGCTGCAGGAGGAAGTGGCTCTGCTGAGGAGCATCCCTGCCCAGGAGGAATTCCTCCAGAGTATTCATATAAATTCGTCCAAGGCTGAGGAAGCCATCCAGCTCCCGAGGACTTCTGTCACACTACGGGGGAGGAGGATCTGACTGTCACAGGGAGGACACTGGCTGCTGGTTACTTCTGGCAGCGAGCAGTGCTCCACCCCTACTCCCAACCCCCCACCCTGGTGATGGAAAACTGTTATGTTGCCCTGGCAACGAGTGATGGGGAATCACCCCCAAAGGAGGAGGAGGCAAAGCCAGGTACCCCTAAGGCTGGGAGGATCTGCTAAGCAGAGATGGGGTCCACCTATGGAGGAAGGGGAAGAGCATATTTGGATACAGACTGGCTAACCTAGTGAGGAGGGCTTTAAACTAGGTTTGAAGGGGGCAGGTGACCAAAGCCCACAAGTAAAAAACATGGAGCCCTGGGAGAAGGGTCGGCATTTGGTGGGAGAATGGGCTGGTACAGGAGGAATAAGGGAGAGACAAGACAGAACTGGGGGTGGGGAAATCAAATTAGTATCTTAGATGTCTGTATGCTAATGCGAGAAGTATGGGGAATAAGCAGGAAGAACTCAAAATGCTAGTAAATAAACACAACTATGACATAGTTGGCATCACAGAGACGTGGTGGGATAATACGCATGACTGGAATATTGGTAGAGAAGGGTACAGCTTGCTCAGGAAGGACTGGCAGGGGGAAAAGGGAGGAGGTGTTGCCTTATATATTAAAATGGATACACTTGGACTGAGGTTGAGATGGAAATAGGGGACAGACTTGCTGAAAGTCTCTGGGTAAGGATAAAAGGGGTAAAAAACAAGGGTGATGTCATGGTAGGGGTCTACTACAGACCACCTAACCAGGAAGAAGAGGTGGATGAGGCTTTCTTTAAACAACTAACAAAATCATCCAACGCCAGGACTTGGTGCTGATGGGGGACTTCAGCTACTCAAACATCTGTTGGGACAATAACACCGCAGGGCACAAGTTATCCAACAACTTCCTGGAATGTACTGGAGACAACTTTTTATTTCAGGAGGTGGAGAAAGCTACTGGGGAGAGGCTGAGGGAGTTTGCAGGCTGGAATCCTGCATCTTGCAGTCACTTCTAGTCCTATGGGTCTATGAGTCTATAACGGGGTGGGCAAACTTTTTGGCCCGAGGGCCACATCAGGTTGCGAAACTGTATGGAGGGCCAGGTAGGGAAGGCTGTGCCTCCCCAAACAGCCTGGCCCCCACCCCCTATTCGCCCCTCCCAGTTCCCGCCCCCTGACTGCCCCCCTCAGAACTCCCAACCCATTCAATCCCCCCTGCTCCTTGATGCCTGACCGCCCCCTCCCGGGACCCCAGCCCCTATCCAACCCCCCTGCTTCCTGTCCCCTGACTGCCCTGACCCCTATGCACACCCCCGTCCCCTGACAGGCCCCCCTGGGACTCCATGCCTATCACCCCCCCTCCCACCCCATTCCCCATCCCCTGCTTGCCTCCCCGCCGAACCTCCACCCCATCCAACCGTCCCCTACTCCCTATCCCCTGACTGCCCCCTTGCTTTCCATCACCAGTTTTAATGCCAAATCAGGCCCTCCAGGGCACCTGTGCAGCCCCATTGTCTTCAGCGGATCCTGCCCTGGTGGAAGAGGCTGGAACTTAGCTACCATTTCTGTGGATGATGCACCAGAAGGAGCAGACTCCAGCTCCCTCTCCCTTAGCCTCTGTGGGTGGATGGGAGTGAAGACCTGGATATTGTCCCTGTAGCAGGCAGATCTGACTCTGCGCTACAGGAGCAGGTGAGTTCGAAGGGCCCGTACTTGCAAAGAATGCCAGGATGTCTTTGGTGAATTCACCTGCACTAAAGACACACATTGCTCTAAATTAAAATTTGAAGTAACCCCACTAATTGCTCCACCCAGGAAAACGAACTAGATTGCAGGTCCTGGTTCTCATGGGAGACTTTTTATCCCAAGGGGAGTCTCTGACACACTTAAAACCAAATGCACTGCTTCAGGTAGGATAAACAAACAGATTTATTAATTACAAAAGATAGATTTTAAGTGATTATAAGTCAAAGCACAAGAAGTCAGATTTGGTCAAATGAAATAAAAGCTCTGTTCCTGGAGAGTTTTGCCTGGGCTTGTTTTAAGCCATGAGGACACATTTTCAGCCTCATAACTATATACATGAAATTACAACCTATAACATCACAATAACAACAATGCTCAGTGCATCATGAGCCTTCCAAAGACACCCGACATGACAAACTTTGCATTAGATACAATACAATCATATTATAAGGATGAACATGGGAGTGCAGCGTGTTCCCCCAAGATACAGAGTGTCACACTGGGCTCTCCAAAAAGCCACAAAATGCCAAAACATCCCGGGTCTCAAAAAAATCTCAAAACTTCCAGTTCCTCCAAAAATCCCCAAAACTTCATGGCCTCCATAAATCCCAAAATCCCCAGGGCCTCAGAAAATTCCCAAAATCTCAAGTTCCTTGCCACTAGAAAATAAAAATAAAATATAAAGTAAAAATCCCAAAACTCAGTGGGGCTAATTTTTATTCTTATATTCAAATTCTGTTTGTATTCCTTCTAATTCTGAAAATACACTATGCTACTGTATAAGTTAGCATAAGAACACAATCATTTCACTTTCAGTGGTGCTTCTGTATTTTCTGCTGAGAAAGCTCTAACAATCATCATCATAAATGAAGAGGCTCTCATATTTGCATATGGTCTATCATATGTTCTGTCTAGTTTAAGGAAGGTGGGGCGGGGCCCCCAAAATTCTTTAATCCGGATCTGCCTGGGCCACAACTGTTTTGGGAACCAAATATTTTGCCTAGTTCCAAGTCACTTACTGTGAAATTCTCTCCCCAGATCATCTGACACGATATTGACCCAACCAACTTAACAACAGTGTGATCATGTCCAATTACTTCAGCTGGTTGCATCATTTGTGGTGTACTGTTGTTCACCATTTCAATATTGAGATTTAAAATACACTACTAGTTCCTTGGTAGCATGTGCAATAAATTGGAGTATTCTCTCCCGGTGACTGAAATAATTTCCTCTGTGTCACCGTGGAGGGATGGGAAAAAAAACACAAAACTATTTTAGCAAATGGTAATCTGTTTCAAAGTCCTTAATAAATCTGATCTACATTCTGTCCAACAAAATATCCAGTTACGTGACCAAACGGCATTCAGGAAAGAGAGAAAAATCCATAATGCAAAGAAATTTAACAAGTATGGTGTAATACACTATGAAATTCCAGAGGAGGTTATATATAATGATTCAAAAGTCAGGAGGACAAATTCTCCCACTGCGTTCTCCTATGATCCATTCAAACCTGCTTCACTCAACACCACCTCATTATTATTTTCAAACGTTTTAGCATTCTTGAAATGGGGAAAAACAGGCAGCCTTTCCATCCGCTCAGCAGGAAAAAGCCCCAAAGTCACTTTTTCAAGAACTGGAAACTGGGATTTAAGATCAGAACGATCACACTGGCTTTGGGATCCACTCAAATTTCTCCTCTACGTCTGTGACACTTTAATCTCCAGTGCTTACAAGTATGTGATTCCTAAGCACAGAGAGCGAAGAATGACACTTGGGAGGTGGAGGGACAGAATAAATTCTAAAGCCGGAGTGGTGAGGGAGTATCATGGTGGTGATGGGGAAGGAAAGACTCCCTCCAATTCACCCCGTCTCCTTTGTGTATCACAGGCAGAAATGACACTATTTTTTTGTCTCCCTGCGCCTTCTCTTTGTTATAAATATATTTTAAATGAGAAAAATGGTACAAAAATAACAACTTTTGTGCACTACCTGGAGAAAGTGAGAATAACAAGGAGTGAGACAATCTGTCCACAAAGGGTGAACTCAGTTACTCTGACAATCACTCTGCTAGTGGGAGAACAATAATACTCCTGGGGGAATTCTGCGCCACTGTGCAATGTGGAATTTTGCAGAAATCAATGTTTTTTGCACACAATTACCTTTCCCCTGCAGGGAAATGGGCTGCAATACTGCTGGCCACCAGCAGGGGCCACTGGACCCGGCTGAGCCCTGCTTGCACACAGAAGACACTGTGGGGGTGGGGAGGACGGGGAAGAGAGTAGAGAGTTTCCGGCAGCTGCAGTTCCCCGCACGCCCAAGGGAAGGAGAGGATGGTGTGCAGGAAACTCCATACAAGCCTGGGACCCAGCAACAGGCTGTTCTCCCTGTGGATCCCTGGCCAGTAGGGGGCTGGTGTCTGGGCTGGGAGGGCCAGGGCTGGGCTCTGAGTGGTAGAGGGATGGGTGCCTGGACTAGGGGGACCACGACTGGACTCTGGAGAGAGAGGGGGTGGGTGTCTGGGCTGGGAGGGCCTGCGACTAGACTCGGGGTGGGGGTGGGAGGGGTTGTGGGTGCCTGGCCCCCCCTGGCTGGGCTCTGGGTAGTACTGGCAGAGAAACTGGAACCGGGTTGTCATAGGGGTTTCTTTAATTCTCTGCTCCTGGGGGAAAATTTGTGTGTGTCTGTATTGTTACAGTCATACTTGCTGACAGGTATTTTGAAATAAGTTACCAAAATAATTGAAACTGGCATGATCATGTAGTGTTATTTTGACAAATAAAATTTGCAGAATTTTCAAATATTGTGTGCAGAATTTTTAGTTTTTTGGCACAGAATTCCCGCAGGAGTAAATATAAATGTGATGCTTAGGGTTGACTGAACTAGGAAGAGTGATGGAGGTTAGGTCAGCTTAAGGAGAAATGTGCTAGCTAACCCCAACCACTTTACCAGAGCTGCTAACTCCATGGAAAACCCTCATAGAGACAAGGTCCAAGTAGATTTTACCTGTATGTAGCTAGTTGAGGTCACCCCTCTCTCCCTATCTGGGACTGATGGACATTCTTGTCAGGAGGGGCACACACTCCCATGACTTACAGAATATCAAGGAATTCACAGAAAGGACGATGGGCTTCACCCCAAAGAAGGGTGAGCAGCAAAAGCAGGCAACTCACCTGAGGGAGCTGAGGGACCACAGTGAAGCAAATGGTGCAAACAGCTTTAAAGGTCACTATGTGGAAAATAGCAAATGTATTATTAAAAAAAACCCAACCTTTTCAGCCAGCCCTAGCCAAGCTATTTATGGGGTTACTTTCCCTTGTAGATCCTCTGATGTGTAATAAGGTGCGAGTTCTGATTGAAACTTTTCCCACACGCTGCGCATTTAAAGGGTCTGTCTCCCGTGTGGATTGTCTCATGTCTAATAAGGTCTGAGCTCCGAGTGAAGCTTTTCCCGCACTCTGAGCATCTGTAGGGTCTCTCCCCCACGTGGGTTCTCTGATGCTGAGTAAGGTTTGAGCTGTCAGTGAAGCTTTTTCCACAGTCATGGCATTTAAAGGGTCTATTTCCCGTGTGGATTCTCCAATGTTTAATAAGGTTTGAACGCTGATTGAAGCTTTTCCCACACTCGGAGCATTTATACGGTCTGTTCCCTGTGTGGATTCTCCAGTGCGTAATAAGCTTTGAGCGACTATTGAAGGTTTTCCCACACTCAGTGCAGGTGTTCTTTCTCTCTCCTGTGGGGATTCTCTGCTGGGCTGCTGTTTCCTGGAGGTCCTTGCCACTTCCCCGACAATCCCCCGGCTGTTTTCCCGGCTGCCTCTCTGGCCAGTGCTGACTCTCATGACCTTTTCTCCGCTCATGACTCCAGTGAACGTTCTTTTCAGATCTTTCTGAAAACATCCCGGGTGGTTCCCTGTGCTGTGTATCTCCCTGCTGAGGACTCTCCTCCTCGTTCTCACTCACTGCCCCATCACCTGCTGCAACAGAGAGAGAATCCAGGCATGAGTCGTCCCCTGCTCTGGGGAAGGGGGAACAAACCAAAATAGCTGCTGGAGAGATGGAAAAAATCAGGGGCGGACTCCTCCTGAACCTTTCCCCAGAGGAGAGAGGACAGGGTCAACCTGCCTCCAGGCCGGGGGGAAGGGCATCCAGGGAGGGAGCTATGCCGATGTCAGTGAGGGTGGGTGCGAAGCTGTGACCTCCTTCATGAGGATGCATCACATGCTGGGGACAACCCTAAACGCAGAGTTCACAGGGTCTTTATAGGGTATCCCAGTTCTTTTCATTACACACAAAGAAGTTTTGAGTTAGTTTAACTCATTCCCATCTGTGCAATCAGCTCCCAGGATCTCTTTGCTCTGAGCCCGGGAGAGCCAGCACCCACAGCTCTTCCGCTTGTTCCAGCTGGAAGAACACATTAGACTTGGAAACTGGAAACCCTGCTCAGGGGAAGAAAATAAGTGAGAGCAGGTGAATTTGTGGGATATTTGTGACAATGTTCTATTATTTAACGTAAACTTATTTAAAGCAGTAAAATCCCAGAGCCAGCTCCCTAGGCGCTCAAAGCTGCAGGATACTCAGCTAATGGGGAGACTTTAACTATCCACATCTCTGCTGGGAACACTCACAGCCAGACAATACAGGGGATCCTAAAATACAGAGAACACATTCCTATGTCCCAGAAAGAAGGAACTCCAGCCAGAGGGGACACCACCCTAGATCCAGTTCCCACTGACAGTGCGGCGCCCAGTGACAATGCGTCCTACAGAAGCTGAGACCAGTGACCATGAGCTGGAGGGGTTTCAGCACAGTAAAGGATGGGAGGGAGTGGGGGTGTCAATGAATGCAGCAGTGCAGAGGGAACAGATGTCAGGAAATCTAGTGAGTCAGGTGCAGTGGGAGGGAGTATTAAAATTCCAGTGTGTGGAACAGGGCTGGGAAATTACAGAATATAATTCAGGAGCAACAGACTCTTATATTCTCTGCGAAAGGAGAATGTGAGAAACAAGAATCGGGCCATGTGGCCTCAGGCGGGACTGGCTCAAAGATCCAAGGAGCCTGCAGGGAAGAGAGACTGTGGCAGCTGCAGACAGGGAGGGGGACGCGACATTCTCTGAGTCCCCAGAAGTCTCTTAACCACGTTGTGACATAATCAAGGAAGTGCCCATTTGTGCTGGGGAAGGGAGTGCGAGGGGGAAATGTAAGGACTCAGAACGGTGTCTGCAGTCTCAGTGGGTAGGGAAGGGCGTCTGTGGGGGGAAGTGAGTGATGGAGAGAGGACAAGAGATAAGAATGTGTGAAAAAAATATGGAAAAGAAAATGAAAGTGGACTAAAGTAAATGGAGGGTAGGCTCCAAAGCAATGGGGCCTGGGCAGAGATTCTGTGTTAACGGGCTAGGATCCTCTGCAGCTCCAGATCCCCCAAATCTCCCCTTCCCTTTGTAGCCCATGCAGCCCTTAGCGTCCTCTGGCAGAGGGCACACCAAACCGTGACTCTCCTCAGGCTGACACCCTTTGTCCCAACACACTGTTGTCATTATCAGTACTAAAAGTTTTCATGTAAAGTATCATATGCAAACAGGTAACGTGCCAATCATTAATAGGACTGTGTGCTTTACGTACTGGTCACGTGTAAAGAATTATAGGCATGTGCTGAAAAGGTTTTTCAAATGTGTTTTATAAGCAGTAAATACACCCAGCCTGTCCCAGACAAAGGAATATTGTTTTCCTGTGGCACCTTAGAGACTAACAAATTTATTTGAGCATAAGCCTCCGATAAAGGGAGCTGTAGCTCACGAATGCTTATGCACAAATACATTTGTTAGTCTCTAAGGTGCCACGAGTCCTCCTTTTCTTTTTGCGGATACAGACTTACACGGCTGCTACTCTGAAACTTGTTTTCCTGTGTCTCCAATGGAAATTGAACCAGGTAATTCCTGGGAGGACAAAGAAAAGCAATCTACATATGCCATAAACCAAACCATCAAGCTAAACCAAGTGCGTGGTGGGGTGGGGGTGGGAGGAGAGACCATTTAGCACTCATGACGGGGAATGCAGCCTGCACACCAAGGAAGCCTTCCTGGCTCTTGGCACAGAGACAACAGACTCTGGGTCACATACCCAAAGGCAGACAGCCATTCTGGCATCCATTACCTAGGGGACAAAGGGGGAGCAGCACCCTTTGACATCATGCAAAGTGGATCTTTTGGGCCTGAAAACCCAGGGTAGCTGGAATGGACTACAGCTGAGAAACCTGCTGAGACAAAGATTGTAACTTGCTGACGTTTTAAGTTTGCGTCACTAGAAAGAGTATTTCGTTTTGTTTTACCCGTAACCGTACCCGTGTCTTCTATTCTTATTTAGTATCATTGAAATCTCTGGTCTGTTAATAAACTTATTCTTGTTTTATTACAAAACTATCTCAGTGCGTGTATTAAACTGAAGCGTGAAGTCATCAACTAAACTACCAGGCTAGCGTGGGCTGTGTCTCTTTGGAGGCAGCGAACTTAACGAGGTCTGTGAGCAGACAGGTTCAGTTTTGGGGAGACCCAGGACGGAAGGGCTGTTGGTGCCACCCTGCCAGGAGTAGCCAGGCTGGGGGAAGCCAGGGGGAGGCTGTCGTGCTGTGAGCAGGCGGCTGATGGCAGAGCTCTGATCCAAAGTGGCACAGCACAGAACCACCCAGGGTTCCAGGGCAGGCAGTGACAGAACCCCTACCCATCTGGGTGAACCCCCAAAGCACCACACTGCTGTAGCAGGACAGGATTTTCACACAGCTTGCTACTTGACTGAGGTTTACACTCCAAACACAGTTTTATTATTTTCTATTTGTTTATTTCAATAGAACAAAACGAGGAATTTTAAAGGAAGCAACAGCGAAGTAACTGCATAGTTACAACTGGCCAGATTGGAGGCTGATCACACAAGTCACAGGAGGTCTCTTCGGGTCTATATGGCACTAGTTAGGCCTCAGCTGAAGTCCTGTGTGTGTGTCCAATTTTGGTCACCGCTGTATAGAAAGGATGTAGAGAAACTAAAAAGGATCCAGAGGTGAGCAACAAAGATGATCAAAAGGATGGAATGCAGCCATATGAGCAAAGGCTGAAGGAATGGGGTATATTTAGTTTGGAAAAGAGGAGACTGAGGGGGGACATGATAGCGGTCTCCAAATACTTGAAAGGCTGCCATAAATAAGATGGAGAAAAGTTGTTCTCTCTTACCACAGAGGGCAGGACAAGAGGCAATGGGTTCAATTACAGCATAGCAGGTTTAGATTAAATCTCAGGAAAAACGTCCTCTCTGTAAGAACAGTAGGACAATGAAACAAATTGCCTAGGGAAGTCATGGAAGCTCCTTCACGGGAGGTTTTCAAAAAGCAGGAGAGCCATCTGTCTTGGATGGTTTAGACACAACAAATCCTGCATCTTCGCAGGGGGTTAGACTAGATAACCTTTCTGTTCCCTTCTAACCCTATGATTCTATCATCAGAAAGATAAAGAGGGGGAAGCTACAAAAAGAGCATGTGGACACTAAAAATGGAAAGCCACAGAGTGAGACAAAGAAAGTAAACACCAAACATGGGAAACGGACCAGAGAGCCGAACACTAGAGATGGGAGTTGACGAAGGAGACAAAGAAGCCGATCAGAAAGAAGCTCAAGAAAAGGATAGAGAGAGGGTGTATAACCTGGACACAGTGAATAAGCATGGACAGATCTCAAAGCCCACAGGTACTTCTCTTCACAAGAAACACCCAGATGGACAAACTATGCCCTGCATACGAAGAGTCAGATTGTATCGAGGAATGCCTTACTACTTTTGAAAAAGCTGAGTTCCTTAAAGTCGCAGGAAACAAGAAAGTCCCCATGCTGGTTACAAAGCTCGCGCATAAAGCATTAAATGTATTTAATGAAACACCAATTCAACAGGCTTTGAATGATGACTTTACAAAGGCTGTATTGCAGAAGCTTCAAAGTACCCGTGAAGTGTACCGGGTGATTTAGAACCCTCAAAAAAGGTGTTAACGTGAGTCATAGAGCACATGGTTATAAAATGGGTAATTTGATGAGGAAATGGGGAAAGGTGTGGAGGTTTATGACCAGTTATTCTACCTTTTTGCACATGAAGATTTCACGAGAATATGCTCTGATGAAATCAGAGAAGCCATTGAGGATAAAACTTTAGGTTCTGTTCAGGAAGCAGCCAATCTAGCTGACTCCTATGTGCAAGCCAGAGCATCTAGTGAGCACAAGACACAGAAAAAAGGGCAGAAGTCCAGGGTAAATAAGGGACCCAGGTTTACCCCTGGGAAAAGGGAGGGGTTGGGAACAATGTTCCCTCTAATTTTTTCCATCCATGTAAGGAATTAATTTTGTTATGTGCACCAATATTGAGGTAAAGTGCAGATGTGCACCGCCAGTAGTCACAAAAAACCTATATATTTTTTAAAAGTTACCATAGGGATAATTACTCCAGCCAGGACAGGTTAGACATTTTAGAACTCACTACTCAAAGACTTAAATTTAAGCATAAGAGAGAAATAAAATTATGAAATGCATAGACCAGTCAAAAAATTAAAATAACAGCACTTCGAAAGAATAAAATTACGAGAATATAGGTGCATTGCAGGAAGTACCAAGAAGTAAAAACAACAAGTATGTTTTGGGAGGTGAGTGTGAAAGTGTGTGAGAGAGAGAGAGACACGCACACACAAAGTGTGTGTGTCTCTGTGTGTGTGTGTGTGTGACAGAGACAGTGTGTGTATGTGACAGAGACAGAGTGCGTGTGTACTGGCTGCTGGGGAAGTGTATGAGAGACCGTGCGCTGTCTCTTTAAGGAGAGAGGTACTCCCCAGAAGGCTCATTCAGACCACAGCAGCTTCCTCCTGCTCCTCAGCCCTGTCCCCTACCCCACTCCGCGGAGGTGGGGTACATGCACTGAGGGGGGGCACGGGGAGGGGGACAATCTGACATCAGTGCCACTCCCTGACCCCCTCCCCCTACGGCACCGCAAACAGGAGGGTCCCGGGAGCAGCAGGCCCGGGGCTCCAAGGCAAAGGGCCGGAGCAAAGTGGCTGCAGAGCAGCAGGGGGAGGGGCACCTGAACTCATGTGCCGGATGTGCGGGACTCTGCTAATCAAGTGCGTGGCCCTTGCTTGACTCTTGGGCGGCCGCGCAGCCAGGCAGCTTAGAGGGAACTCTGGTTGTGAACTCACCTCCTCGGAGCCAACCCCCTCCTGGTAATGACACTCACACACTGCGGGCAGAACAGCCCCAGGAGGTGTTTCACGTGTCTGACCCAAAGCACCCCTGTATTCACATCTCTGTAATAATTTCTGTAAAAACAGGCCTTGTGAGGTATCCTTTGAAAATTAATAACTCGCTGATCACTAATATTCTTGCATGATGCATGGACACAGTGTGTATTAAGAGTTATTGATATATACTGGGGTTATGAAGAAAATGTGTTTAATCCAGATATGTTGGGGGAGTTGGTACACAGGTCTGCTCTAGACAAAGGAACTGCTTGCTTCTCTGAACAGCCCAACCATCAGGCAGAGACAATGAAGGTACATTTACATATAAGCAATAAACAGGGCCATCAACCTCACAGGGGTGGGGTGGGGAGATTGCTAAAATGCAAATTATTCTGTTTCCCCACAAACAGCAGAATTGAGAATGACCCCCAAAGTAATGCGGCCCCACACTACGTGTTATTCTATGTTAGTAGGCTTAGAGCCTGTCACAATAGAGAAGCAATTGTGAATATGGTGTGCTGTGAGGAAGGAGGGTCTGTGGCATCCTGAATGCCAGGGTGACTCGTCACTTGGCAGGACTGAGGTATGCACAGAGCTAACACCCACTCGGAAGGCAGAGATCTTGGCTGATCTGCAAAGCCACAAGCAAGTGTTCTCAAACATGCTCGGGATGACTCACAAAATATTCCATAGGATTGACACGGTGGGACCCCAGCCTGCCTCTAGCAAGGCATCCAGGTAATGTACAAAAACAAATCTCTGAAGAAGTACAAAGTGATGGATACAGAAAATTAAAGAGTCTGGCAGTCTCTGATGCATCCCGTAGGCCAGAGATGATGAGACGTTAGACACTTTGGGTGAAGCAAAATACCGTAGCACAATTCATCTCGTCAAATGGTATTGGTAGATTCACTTGGACAACAATTGTGACGACCAGGATCCAGTCATGCCAAGGGGAGAACAGGAGATCCGAACCACAAAGAATAAGCAACTGAATCAACTGGTAGTCATCTTGATCGATCGATCCTTCAGCGCTCATTTAGATTGCGCAGATCACAATAGTAGCTTTCCATTCTTCTCTTATCCTTCCTTCTCCAGGTGCGGCCATGTCTTTGCATGATAAAATCTTCCCATCTCTTTGGAGGTCGGCAGAGTGGTCATTTCAGTTCCCGTAGGTACCACTCAGCGACAGCTCCAGTTCATCGATTCTCAGTGAGCCTTGCTATATTCCCCTGCCCATCGCATTTTACTGTACCTGCTTTCAACAACGACATCCTGCACTCCACTCTGCTGTCTGATGATATCACTGGGGACTTGGTCCCTGATTGAAATCCCCAGAATTCTTCTTTCCATCGCCCTCTCCATGACAGAGGAGTTGTTGCTCCTCTATCTCGGTAAGTGCCCATGTTTCACTGCCGTATAACATTGCCGGCACTACTGTACACTTGAAGAAGTTGGCGCGTGTTGCCTTGTTGATTTTTCCTTGGAGAACACCCTTGATAGAACTGAATGCACGCCAGCCAGCTTCCTTTCTTTGTGACAGTTCACCTTCCCGATCGTGGTGCATGTTACTTTCTTGGCCCAAACAGACGTATTGCTCAACAACTTCTATTTGTTCCCCCTTGACTGTTATTTGGGCTTTTGGCAAGGCCTCAAACCGCATACATTTCGATTTAGAGCGGTTCATTTTCAGTCCGACTTGGCTGCTTTCTGTGTCGAGCCCTTGCAGCATTTTCTGTCGTTTGATAGTGTTTCTGGCAATCAACACGCTATCATCCACGAATCTGAGGTGCTTTAACTGCTCTCCGTTGACGCTGATTCCACCCTTCCAGTTCATCCACCTCTTTACCATTCTGAGGCAGGCTGTACACAATGGTGTTGTGTATAAACATACGTCAAGTGAGGTATTTTAAGAAAGTCTGTAATGCTCTGAATGTTATGGTCAGTAGAGTCTGTATACAGAGTCTGGTTATGGCTGCTGCTGGAGCAGCTCTGGGGCCAGCCACTGCTCAGCGGCCCCTGGCAGCTGGCCCCAGGGACTACCCGAGCAGCAGCGGGTGTGGCTGACCCTGGGACCCGCCCGAACAGTGGCCCAGGGGGTGGCCAGAGCAGCCTCTGCTCAGCGTTCCCCAGCTGCTGGCTCCCTGTGGGCTCCCCGCTAAGATTTAATCAGGGGTATTTATAGTAAAGGTCACGGACAGGTCACAGGCTGGGAATGTTTATTGCCTGTGACCTGTCCATGACTTTTACTAAAAATACCCGTGACTAAATCATAGCCTTAGTCGTGGCCCCCAGGGGGCTCAGGAAAGACCGTCATGAGGGCCAGGAAATACTGAAAGTTTTATTAGGACCTAAATAAAGAAAATCTCATTGCCTCAGGCCCTGCACACTCTTATCCCTCAAGGTCAGGGATTCTCTGTCAGCCTCTTGAAACACACACCGTGAAGGCTGAACACCCTTCCATAGGTCTGTTCTTACTTTTAGAGTAAATGTAAGAAAGTTGCAAAAATTCCTTACCTCAGAGAGGTTTCAGAGTAGCAGCCGGGTTAGTCTGTATTCGCAAAAAGAAAAGGAGGACTTGTGGCACCTTGGAGACTAACAAATTTATTTAAGCATAAGCTTTCATGAGCTAACAAATTGATTTGAGCATAGCTCACGAAAGCTTATGCTCAAATAAATTTGTTACTCTCTAAGGTGCCACAAGTCCTCCTTTTCTTTTTACCTCAGATAAAGAATCGCCAATGTGAAGCGTGAGAAACGCTGATCTCCACTAGCGAAGCCCCCTCCTCTTTCAGGATGAGCCCCTATACAACTCAGTGCTCTCTTCCCTTCCACAGCCAGTCTGTCCACAGTATAGCAGCCCCATGTCTCATTCAGCATCAGTCTAGACAAGGGATAGTTTGGTTCCAGTCCCTCACTCCTGAGACTCTGCGGCCGCCCTGTGGCCTTTTTCAGTCGCTCATTAAAGCTGCAGACTGCCCCGCGTATGGATGTTTCAGCCTCGTCTCCCCATTTCACACCACTCAGGTTCTTGTTCCTTTCCTCAAAGGGAACTGCGCCTGTCAGCTCAGGATTCACTCTGACCCCCACCAGACATCACCGCAGAGTGATCTGGGCAGTCACTGTTCCACCGCTTTCAGGTTATCTCGGGCTGGAGGCAGCAATCCCCTGCCGCTAACACGGTTCTTGGTCTGAAACCTCCCCATGAGAGACAGAAACGTACCTGTGTTGTTCTCCAGCTCCAGTCGCAGAGTCTCTGGGGAAGGAGAGGATGGGAGAGGTGAGAATCCAGGCCCTCACGTTCATGGGCATATTCCTATTGGTTACTAACGTGCCTGCTTTTCATTATGAGATGGTGACCCAGAGCGAGGCTGATAACTCAGGCAGAGCCAGCCCCACAGGGCTGCTCGCATCGGGAAGGGCAACTCCCTGAGCTGGGGCTGTGAGACAGAGCCCAGGGTCAGCGACATCACTATAGCCCTGACTCCTCCCCAGGGCGAGGATCCCTCTAACTAGAAGGGACGCTGCTGCCAAACTCCAATTCACCTTTGAATCCCAGCAGCACCTCCTGCAGGATGGCACTTTTCAGAGAGAAATCGCTGAGTCTCTTCTCCAGCTCCGCAAACCCCGGCTCTGGCTTCTGAAACGGCCCATCCTCCCTGCTGAGGAAAGCAGGAAGGGTCAGACATGGGTCCGATCTCCAATCCCAGAAGCCCCCAAACTCCAGGAAACCTACATCTGAGCTTTATCATCAGTGATATCACCTGCCCACAGCTCTGTGCTCTCCATGGCCCCAGAGAGATGGGATGTGGGGAGCCACTGAGGCACGGAATGGAGACATGTTCTGGTGCCCTCTCTGGGACACGCTGGGGTGCTGAGCCACCCTCCACCCTGGGTTATTTCAGTAACAAGGGGCACCACCATTGGGATTATGTGGAAAGGGAGGAGACAGAGATGAAAGAGTGGTCGTATCCCATGTGCTCACAGTGGCCACAGACAGAGCCCAGGTCTTCCCCAGGGATTGAACCTGGACCATTTAATTCCAAAAGCCCTGAGAACTTCAGCCAAAGCAGTGACCCCAGGAGTGTCAGCCCCACTGGTGGAGAGCACTGTATCCCACTTTTTATCATTGTCCTTCGGCTAAGGCATAAACTGGGGACACCCAGGCACAAAGATCAAGGTGGGGAATCTGCCCTTTTAATTACTCGTTTATAAAGTCACAACTTTTTTCACTCAGAGAGAAAACACCCACTTCTGCTATTTCTACCCTGTTTCCCTGCCTTCCCCAGTCCTTGTCTTTGTGGGCTTGTCTACACTACACAGCTTTTAGCGACACGGCAGTGTCACTAGAGCCATGCCACTAAAAGTCGCGCAGTGTAGCCATTGTTTGTTGGCTCTCCTCCCGACAAAAAACTTCCACCCCCAACGAGCGGTGTTTGCATTGTCAGCAGGAGAGCGCTCCTGGCAAGAACGTGCTCTTCACACTGGCACTTGCCGCACAAACCTTTTGTCTTTCAGGCTTTTTTTTTTTTAACACCTCTGAAAGACAAAAGTTTTGTTGTTCAGTTGCCAGTGTAGACATAGCTTGTGTCTCTCCTCTGATCTTCCCTCCCTAGAGCAACTCCCCATTCCTACCTCTCAAGGGCTTCACTCCCATCCCCTCCGCTCAAGAGATCAGCAGTGGAATGTTTAATGTTGACCTTCAAGTGACATCATTACAGCTGACACACCAATGAGATTCACATGGGCCAGGGGAGTTCACACATCTCTGAGCCAGGGTTTCAGGCTGTTTCACAGACTCAGGCCTGGTCTGCACTCGAATATTAGGTGGTCTTAACTACATTGCTCAGAGGTGTGGATTTTTCGCACCTCCGAGCAGTGCAGATAAGCCCACTTGAGTGCCCCGGTAGACAATGCTAAGTCTAATGAGGAAGTCTTCCATCAACCTAGCTACTGCCTGTCGGGGTGGGGGTGGATTACCTACGCCCATGGGACAACCCTCCCGTCGCCACAGGGAGCGTCTACACTGAAACCCTGCAGCAGCGCAGCTCCACCGTTTCAAGTATAGACAAGCCCTCAGGAAGGCGGCATCGCCTCCCTTTGCATTTCGGAAGGTTTCTTTGCAACCGTGAAGGCTAGAATCCGATTTTCAAAAGACAAAAGCTGAGATTCTGCACACTGTGAACACGTGACATGGCCACATAAATACACCAGCCAGGCTGGGTCTGGCCCATAGGCCCTATGTTTGCCAGCCCTCATTCGCTGTCAGATAGTAAGAGGCTCTTCTCCGTCCTGAGGCAGCCACTAAGGAAAGACGTGATCTCAGGCATTCAGCCAGTGTGTCACAGCGGGGGAAGCACCGTCGGCAGTGGAATTCCAATTCTAAACCATCGCTTTCCAATCGAACGTGGGAAATGGAGCCCAGGACGTACCTGCTCTCAGTGCATCCCGCACCCTGCAGAGGGGGAGAAAGAAGAGACTGTCAATGGGCCTGTCCCAGACTGGGGTGGCCTCCTGCTCTGCAGGGGAGTCACCACTGGAGCCCCGGGTATTTGGGGAATTTCAGACACTTGGGTTCACGTTCAGAGAACAGCTGGGACATCTCCCTCCCCCACAGCTGGGACATCTGCCCCCAGTAACCCCAGAAGTCCCTGCTAGGAGGTCACTGTTGGGGAAAGTCTCTCCCCAGGCACTTTACAGGAAGAGAATATTCCCTCTAGTGCTGAGAGCTCCCCCAAGTTCCCTCGCACCACTGAGCCCACTAACCTGGGACGACATGGGACCTTGGGTCTAGCGGGGCGGGGAATGGGAAGTTCACCCTCAAAGTGCAAATGCAGACAGACATTTACAGGGCAGGAGAGATGGTCTTGGGGTTACAGCACCCAGAACTCCCAGGTCCCATCCCTGGCTCTGACACAGACTCACTGTGTGACTGTGGGCTCCATCCTGTGCTTCGCTTTCCCCTTTGTGCAATAGGGATAATGTCCCTGACCCCACCTTGTGAGGTGCGTTGGGGTCTAGGGCTGAGAAGCAGCGTATTACCACTGCCATAAGCCAGTCTGACCTGTGGGGATTGGCTCCTCGGCTGCTGCTGCCCCTTCCCTCCCAGAAGGGAAATCTCCCCGGACGGTCTGGAGACGCCCTCATCCCTTCTCTTGACAATGGCTCTGGCTAGCTCTTCCAGCTGGGACAGCAGGCGCTGCTCCTGCTCCTCCAGAAACCCTCGCAGCTCCTTCCACTCCGCAACCACCTTCTGCCGCTCAGCTTCAGTCTGTTTCTGCAACCCAGGGAGAGGGCAGCTTGGTAACAGGATAGAATCAGAACTGTGCCACCCAGCAGATGGGGGAGTTATTTACCAGAACACACTGTTGATGCGGCGGGTGACGGGAGTTCAATTAGGCCAGGAAGGGTGGAGGAGGGAGGGCGGGGTGAGCTGTCCATGGCTAACAGGAGGGGCTTTTCTCCCAAAACCTCACCAAATTGCACTCAACCAAACTCTTCATCTTCCCACCCACATTTCCTCTCCTTCTCCCCCGTCTCCTCTTGGCGCTAGAAAGGAACCCTGGTCACTATAATATCTGACCAGCCTTTGGGCAGGGTCTCTCCAGGCCACAGACTGACACTCTCCTACACAGCAGCCTCTTGGACCCTAAACACATCATGTTGCTCCCACGTCTGACCCTGCCCTCTCCCTGGGATCCAGGGGGATGCTTTCCTGGCTGAAGCTGGCAGGATGGGCCCTGTGTTTGCTGCGTCATAGAATCATAGAAGATTAGGGTTGGAAGAGACCTCAGGAGGTCATCTAGTCCAACCCCCTGCTCAAAGCAACTAAATCATCCCAGCCAGGGCTTTGTCAAGCCAGGCCTTAAAAACCTCTAAGAATGGAGATTCCACCACCTCCCTAGATAACCCATTCCAGTGCTTCACCACCCTCCTAGTAAAATAGTTTTTCCTAATATCCAACCTAGACCTCCCCCACTGCAACTTCACACCATTGCTCCTTGTTCTGTCATCTGCCACCACTGAGAACAGCAGAGCTCCATCCTCTTTGGAACACTCCTTCAGGTAGTTGAAGGCTGCTATCAAATCCCCCCTCACTCTTCTCTTCTGCAGACTAAATAACCCCAGTTCCTTCAGTCTCTCCTTATAAGTCATGTGCCCCAGCCCCCTGATCATTTTCATTGCCCTCCGCTGGACTCTCTCCAATTTGTCCACATCCTCTTGGTAGTGGGGGGCCCAAATCTGAACACAATACTCCAGATGTGGCCTCGCTGAATAGAGGGGAATAATCACTTTCCTCCATCTGCTAGCAGTGCTCCTACTAATGCAGCCCAATGTGCCGTTGGCTGTCTTGGCAACAAGGGCACACTGTTGACTCATAGCCAGCTTCTCGTCCACTGTTATCCCCAGGTCCTTTTCTGCCACTTAGCCAGTCAGTCCCCAGCCTGTAGCGGTGCGTGGGATTCTTCCATCCTAAGTGCAGGCCTCTGCACTTGTCCTTGTTGAACCTCATCAGCTGCCACTCAGGGCACTCTGGTCCCAGGCAAACCTGAGGCGAAAGGGGCTCTGGGCACCTACCAGCAGCTCCGCGCTTTGCCGCTCCTCCTCGGCTTTTTGTAGACAGGCCAGATGCTCTCCCAGTGCCTCCTGCAAGAAGTGGGGAGGGGGATGTTACAAACTGCTCCAAAGGGCCTCACAGCTTCCAGATTTCAGGGCCCAAACCTGCCCTGTACATGCCTGTGCAAAGCCCCTGGGACTCCGACTTTCTTGCCAGATACAGTTCAGCCTCATGTTTCAGAGTAACAGCCGTGTTAGTCTGTATTCGCAAAAAAAAAAGAAGGACTTGTGGCACCTTACAAATTAACCAATTTATTTGCGCATAAGCTTTCGTGAGCTACAGCTCACTTCATCGGATGCATACTGTGGAAAGTGCAGAAGATCTTTTTATATACACAGAAAGCATGAAAAAATACCTCCTCCCACCCCACTCTCCTGCTGGTAATAGCTTATCTAAAGTGATCACTCTCCTTACAATGTGTAGCATAATCAAGTTGGGCCATTTCCAGCACAGATCCAGGTTTTCTCACCCCCCCCCCCCCCCCCCCCCCCCCCCCCACAAACCCACTCTCCTGCTGGTAATAGCTTATCTAAAGTGACCACTCTCCTTACAGTCTGTATGATAATCAAGGTGGGCCATTTCCAGCACAAATCCAGGGTTTAACAAGAACGTCTTGGGGGGGGGGGGGGGGGGTAGGAAAAAACAAGGGGAAATAGGCTACCTTGCATAATGACTTAGTCACTCCCAGTCTCTATTCAAGCCTAAGTTAATTGTATCAAATTTGCAAATGAATTCCAATTCAACAGTTTCTCGCTGGAGTCTGGATTTGAAGTTTTTTTGTTGTAATATCACAACTTTCATGTCTGTAATCGCGTGACCAGAGAGATTGAAGTGTCCTCTGACTGGTTTATGAATGTTATAATTCTTGACATCTGATTTGTGTCCATTTATTCTTTTACGTAGAGACTGTCCAGTTTGACCAACGTACATGGCATTGCTTGCACATGATGGCATATATCACATTGGTGGATGTGCAGGTGAACGAGCCTCTGATAGCGTGGCTGATGTTATTAGGCCCTGTGATGGTGTCCCCTGAATAGATATGTGGGCACAGTTGGCAACGGGCTTTGTTGCAAGGATAGGTTCCTGGGTTAGTGGTTCTGTTGTGTGGTGTGTGGTTGCTGGTGAGTATTTGCTTCAGGTTGGGGGGCTGTCTGTAGGCAAGGACTGGCCTGTCTCCCAAGATTTGTGAGTGTGTTGGGTCAGCCTCAGTGAGGAAGATCTCACGGGGGCAGAGAGAGCAGGACCAGGTTTTCCAAGGAAGACACAGGACACCCTGGTGAAGTGCCGGGTGCAGCCCAAACCTCAGCCCCAAACATTCCCCAGCCCCATCCACATCCCAAACAACTAACTTCAGACGTTCCCCCAACTTCCCCAGCTCCATCCCCAACATACCCAAAGTGCCGGATCTGAACATGGACCCCCTCAAACCAAATATCCCCCCAAACCACCCCCCCAACACCCCAGCTCTGACCCCGGCACACACACACTGGCACACCCCCAGGCCCAGCTTTAAACCTGCCCCCCGTCTGCAGCGCCCTCACACCAACACACCCCAAAGTCTGGCTCTGACTCCCCCACGGACACACCCCAGAGCCCAGCTCCAAGCAGCCCCCCGATCCCATCAGAAGGGCCACACTGGCTCAGACCAGTGGCCCCCCAGCCCGGTCTCGTATCTCGGACAGTGGCAGGTGTCAGACGCTTCCAGCCCCGACTGCGGGCAGAGTCTGGGGACACCCGGAGCTGGGGGCGGGAGGGAAGCAGAGGGTGTCCCGGGCTATCCTGGCTAAGAGCCATTCTCCCGCCGGGTCCGCGCCCCCTGCTCCCGGGGTGGAGGCTCCCTGGTCTCTGTCCCGGCATCGGGGCTTGTCTGGCTCGTTCCCCGTCCCGTCCCCTGGCCCCGGACACCCCGTTACTTCCCCGGCTGCGGGGAGCGCGGGGCAGATCTGCCCCCAGAGCCCCCCAGCAACTCCGGATCTGCCCCCAGAGCCCCCCCCAAGAGACCCCGGATCTGCCCCCAGAGCCCCCCCGGCGACCCCGGATCTGCCCCCAAGAGACGCCGGATCAGTCCCCAGAGCCCCCCCCAGAGACTCCGGATCTGCCCCCACAGCCCCCCAGAGACCCCGGATCTGCCCCCAGAGCCCCCTCGGCGACCCCGGATCTGCCCCCAGAGCCCCCCCCCCAAGAGACCCCGGATCTGCCCCTAGAGCCCCCCAGCAACCCCGGATCTGCCCCCAGAGCCCCCCCCCCAGGACCCCGGATCTGCCCCCGGCCGCGCGGCCCCGGCCCACCTCGCTGCCCCGCGGCCGGCGGGGCCGGAGCAGGCGCCGCGCTGGGCCCCCGGCCCCGGCCATGGCTCCCCGGCGGAACAAAGGGCTGCGGGGGGGGCGGGAGCGGCGGCTCCGCCCCGGATTGGCCCGGCGGCGGGTGGGGCCCGCGCAGGGGGGTTCGTGACGCTCGGTGACTCCGGCTCCCGAGAGCGGAGCCCGGAGCCCGGAGCCCGGCTCGGCGGGGCGGGGGGACCGCGGGGGTCTCGCCCCGCAGCGGGGCCGGTTCCGGCGGGGGAAGGGCCCTGCGAGGCAGCCCGGCCGGGGGCGGGGGCCGGGGCCGGGAGAACAGAGCGGAGACCGGGCAGCGGTTACAAGCCGGCTTGGCGGCGGCTGCCGTCCAGGGGATTGAGAGACCCGGGGAAGCGCTGGGGCCGGGCAGGAAAGTTCCTGGGCTTCACCGCCTCCTTCAGCCAAACCCCGGAGCCGTCAGCAGCCCCGTCGGGCACCCTGAGCTCCCTGCGTTGGCCGCCTGGCCGAGCCTTGTCCCCCGAGGCAGCAAGGCGCCCCGCCTGCAGCCTGCGCGGGGACAAAGCGCGAAAAGCCGTGGGGTTTGTTAGCTGTCTGCAGCACACAGCAGACACTCCTTGAGCTGCAGGAGGAAGTGGCTCTGCTGAGGAGCATCCGTGCCCAGGAGGAATTCCTCCAGAGTATTCATGTGAAGACGTCCAAGGCTGAGGAAGCCATCCAGCTCCCGAGGACTTCTGTCACACTACGGGGGAGGAGGATCTGACTGTCACAGGGAGGACACTGGCTGCTGGTTACTTCTGGCAGCGAGCAGTGCTCCACCCCTACTCCCAACCCCCCACCCTGGTGATGGAAAACTGTTATGTTGCCCTGGCAACGAGCAATGGGGAATCACCCCCTGAGGAGAAGGAGGCGAAGCCATGTACCCCCAAGGCTGGGAGGATCGCAGCCACTATTCCCAGGAGGAAACACAGGGTAGTGGTGGTTGATGACTCTCTTCTGAGGGGGACGGAGGCACCTGTCTGTTGCCCAGACATGGCGTCCTGGGAGGTATGCTGCCTGCCAGGGGCCCGTATCTGAGACATATGGAGGGATTGTTGAGGATCATCCAGCCCTCTGACTATTACCCCGGCTACTCATCGATGTGGGCACTAATGATACTGCGAGGTCTGACCCTCAGCAGACAGAAGGGACTACAGGGCTCTGGGATAAGGGTGAAGGAGTTGGGAGTTCTGGTGGCGTTCTCTTCAATCCTTCTGGTCAAGGGTAGGAGCCCAGACAGAGACAGACACATCCTGGAGGTGAATGTCTGGCTGCGAGGATGGTGTCGCCAGGAGGGCTTTGGCTTCCTTGACCATGGGATGCTATTCCAGGAAGAAGGACTGCTTAGCAGAGATGGGGTCCATCTATCAAGGAAGGGGAATAACATATGTGGATACAGACTAGCTAACCTAGTGAGGAGGGCTTTAAACTAGGTTTGAAGGGGGCAGGTGACCAAAGCCCACAAGTAAGTCAAAAACATGGAGACCTGGGAGAAGGGTTGGAATTTGGGGGGAGAATGGGCTGGTATAGCAGGGATAAGGGAGAGACAAGACAGAACTAGGTGGGGAATCAAATCAGTATCTTATGTCTGCGTACTAATGCAAGAAGTATGGGGAATAAGCAGGAAGAACTCAAAATGCTAGTAAATAAACACAACTATGACATAGTTGGCATCACAGAGACTTAGTGGGATAATACACATGACTGGAATATTGGTAGAGAAGGGTACAGCTTGCTCAGGAAGGACTGGCAGGGGGAAAAGGGAGGAGGTGTTGCCTTATATATTAAAATGGATACACTTGGACTGAGGTTGAGATGGAAATAGGGGACAGACTTGTTGAAAGTCTCTGGGTAAGGATAAAAGGGGTAAAAAACAAGGGTGATGTCATGGTAGGGGTCTACTACAGACCACCTAACCAGGAAGAAGAGGTGGATGAGGCTTTCTTTAAACAACTAACAAAATCATCCAAAACCAGGACTTGGTGGTGATGGGGGATTTCAACTACTCAGACATCTGTTGGGACAATAATGCCGCAGGGCACAGATTATCCAACAACTTCCTGGAATGTATTGGAGACAACTTTTTATTTCAGAAGATGGAGAAAGCTACTAGCAGGAGGCTGGTCTAGATTTGATTTTGACAAATAGGGAGGATCTGGTTGAGAATTTGAAAGTGGACGGTAGCTTGAGTGAAAGTGATCATGAAATGATAGAGTTCATGATTGTAAAGAATGGTAGGAGAGAGAACAGCAAAATAAACACAGTGGGTTTCAAGAAGGCAGACTTTAGCAAACTCGGGGATTTGGTAGGTAAGATCCCATGGGAAGCAAGTCTAAGGGGAAAACAATTGAAGGCAGTTGACAGTTTTTCAAAGAGATATTACTAAGGGCACAAGAGGAAACTATCCCACTGCATAGGAAAGATAGCAAATATGGCCAGAGATCACCCTAGCTTACCCAGGAGATCTTCAATGATCTAAAACTCAAAAAAAGAGTCCTTCAAAAAATGGAAACTGGGTCAAATTACAAAGGATGCATATAAACAAATAACACACGTGTGTAGGGACAAAATTAAAAAGGCCAAGGCACAAAACAAGATCAAACTTGCTAGAGACATAAAGGGTAACAAGAAAACATTCTACAAATACATTAGAAGCAACAGGAAGACCAAGGACAGGGTAGGACCGTTACTCAGTGGGGGGTGGGGGGAGTGTGTGGAAACAATAACAGAAAATGTGGAAATGGCAGAGGTGCTTACTGACTTCTTTGTTTCGGTTTTCACCAAGAAGGTTAGTGGTGATTGGATGTCTAACATAGTGAATGCCAGTGAAAATGAGATAGGATCAGAGGCTAAAATAGGGAAAGAACAAGTTAAAAATTACTTAGACAAGTTAGAGGTCTTCAAGTCACCAGGGCCTGATAAAATGCATCCTAGAATATTCAAGGAGCTGACTGAGGATATATCTGAGCCATTCGCGATTATCTTTGAAAAGTCATGGAAGACGGGAGAGATTCCAGAAGACTGGCAGTATATTTGCCCTTTTCCAATCTATAAAAAGGGAAATAAGGACAATCCCAGGAATTACAGACCAGTCAGCCTAACTTCTGTACCCGGAAAGATAATGGAGCAAATAATGAAGCAGTCAATTTGCAAACATCTAGAAGATAGTAAAGCGATGAGTAACAGTCAGCATGGATGAGGCGCCTATGAGGGCTGGCAAGAAGACCTGAGGAAGAGCTCTGTGAATCTAGACAGCTTGTCCCTTCCACCCACAGAAGTTGGTCCAATAAAAGACATTCCCTCCCCCACCTTGTCTCTCTAATATCCTGGGACTGACCCGGCTACAACATCACTGCAAACATCTTTGCTTGTGAGCCAATACCCAGTGTCACAGCTTATTGCCAAAGCCGCATTGAGGAGGTTCGCTTTCATACACACATTCCTGGTGGGCATCTCATCAAACTTCCAGCAAGTACTTTTCTCCTAAGAGTCGTGGCTACCATGTCATCATAGGTGACTCGAATTAGCTCTCTCTTGACTGCCTCCAGTGCCTCTACCAGAATGTTTCATTACCATGCAAATGGAAGCAAACCTTTCTGCAGGCAAATTGTTACTCCAGAGTAAAGCATATTAACCACCAAGATTTATATAGCAGGCTCAGGTTGGGCTCTGCCGGATACAGGGCGTGATCAGCCTGGTAATTAAATGTGAAAATATACTCAATTGGGAGTTATAGCTAAAGCCAGCGAGGGCAGAGAAATAATCCAGAAGGGCCTGGAGAAATTAGAAACATGGAGAGAAAATTTAATCTAGCAGGGGGAAAAAAAAGCAGAATGAGATTCAATGGCTGGAAGATGAAGCTCGACAATTTCAGAATCGAAATAAGTTGTACATTTTTCACAGGGAGGGTATTTACCCATTGGAACAGCTTACCCAGGAACATTGGGTATTCTCCATTACTTGCCATCTTTAAGTCAAGACTCAGAGATTCATAGACTTGAAGGCCAGAAGGGACCATCATAAGCCGGTGTCTCTTTCAAAAAGATACTCTCAAGCTCAACCAGAAGTTATGGACTTGATTCAGGAATGCCTGGGTGAGGTTTTCAGGCCTGTGCTACACAGAACAGCAGCCTGGATGATCACAGTGGTTCCTTCTAGCTTTAAAAATCTATGAGAATAGTAACAAAAGGCAAATTTGCTTGGAAAAATACAGCTAATAGACCAGCGTCCTGGCTGGAAGCATTGTGCAGGGAAAGGCCAGGTGGAGCTCTCACCTCCGAGAAGCACAGAGAATAGATGTGCCGTAGACTCCGACTGCAGGGAGCTGACGCTGCCCATGTGGGGAGGGGATCCCTGGACTGTACTTTATGCAAGGTATGTGGCCAGATCCCCATTACAGAAGGAGTGGACAGCTGGTGCTTCCCACCCCAGAAGGCCGGAGAGAGGCTGCCTCTTTAGTACGGGGCCTCAGGTCAGATTGGGGTCAAGGAACCAACTGGAGAAGACCCTCCCCCCTCCCTCCTTTCCAACCCCCTGCTCCCCAGTTGGGAAGGGTGCAGCAGGCCTGACACAATGAAGTGCGGCTGCCCAGGGGAGGAGCTGCATGGATGCCAATGGAATTACACCCGTGCACAGCCCCAGGGCGTGACTGAATCCCTAGGGGCAGGTTCCCCAGGCCAGTGCTATGAAGCTGGAATGCATGAGTGTGCAAGGAGCTTTCACACGCTCAGTTCCTCCCACCAGGTCAGTCGCAGCTCACTGCTCCCTTCCCCGAACGCTTTGCACCTGGAAGTGCGGCACTTGAAAGGGCTTCCATTAGCTCACTATTATCCCAGGCCTCGTGAAAGCCTCTCTTTGTAAGGAGAGAGCAACACCCTTAGAGCCTTTGATCCTTGGGCGGGCTCCAGTCAAGCGGGGGGCTAAGTGGGAGGGGCAGAGGCTCCCACTCTAAAGGGAAAGAGACAGATCCAGATATGAAAGGCCCTGACAAAATCATCCTCTTGAGAAATCGCTTAACTGACTTCCCTTGTCCCAGCTGCGGTAGATCCCCAGCCTGGGCTTACCAACACCTTCCACTCCACCCAGCCTTCCGCCTTTCCTAGCAGGGTGTCAGCTGCTCTGTCTGACCCCTTTTCACTCCTGGGCAGCTTCGTGGCTTTGCAGACACCTCTCCTTTCCTTTGTGCCTTATAGGAGCTCCCCAAGGCAAAGTGTCCTAGAATGAGAGTGACAGGATGGCCCAGTGGTTAGAGCACTAACTAGGACTTGACAGACTCTGTCTTTGCTGGTCCCTTGTAAGCCAATGACTTGTTTGACCGTGACTCTGTCTTAGGTCCTTATCTAGCCCCCTTCACTACAGCAACTGACCATCCCAATCTTGAATGTATTTACTCTCCCAACCCCCCTGTTGGGCAGGGCTAGGAGACCCCTGGGAGCAGAGAACCAGAGATGCCCATGGTCACATGGGAAGTGTGTAGCACAGCTGGGAACTGAACCCAGGTCTCACAAGGCCTAGTGCACTAACCACTGGACCATGCTGCCTTTCTGTCTTAGTAGCCCAGGAGCTTTGGAAAATCCCACCAAGTGCATCTTCAGTGCCTGGTACCTTTACAAATCTGACCCTCCTTTGATACTAGGAGGTTCTGGTCCCTGGAACACAGTGGGAGCTGGGCGATTGTTCTGCTTTAGTCTTAGCTCGGCCTCTGAAATCTTTCTTTTCGGTCACTTTTTGGGTTTGCTGATACATGGCCTGGCTTTTGAGCCTTTCTTCCCAAAGTTCAGGGTGATGGCACCATTGCTGGCGCGTGGCTAACCTTGCGGGCGCAGGGATGTGACCCGGAGCCAGAATGTGAACCCCTGCCTCATGCTGGTGAGTGTTTCCTCGTATCAGGATCACCCTCCGGCCCTAGCAGGATGATGGGGCTACATGCTTGTGCCCTCTAAGGCTAGGAATGCCAGAGTGAAGGCTGCACCCTTAACTCAGCCCCGTGAGTGTGCCTGCTTCATTTCAGTGTAGGGGTTCTCCAGAGCCAGGGCCTGTGTTTCTGGGGCACAATGCACTGGGAGAGCCCTGCTGAGACGCCTTCTCGGCCTCTGGAGCGGGTTTGTTTGCACACGGCATCTATAGCAACGAGCTGTGCTGGCCAGCTACTGCTTTCCTGCTTCCTGGAGGGTTGCTCCCATCCAGCCCTCACTGGCAAGCTCCTTCCAGACGGGGGCTGCATCTTCACCATGCATTTGGGGGCAGCTGAGGCCTGGGGGGAGACTCCACCACGGGTGCAGATCATCCAACAGCCGGTAGGTAAATCCTGGAGATCGAGCCGCAGATTAAGGTCTTGCTGAGTTGCTTATGCATGGCTGGCACTGCCTGGCCCCAGGGACGGGGCAGCTATGGGGCAGCCAGGTCTTGATTTCTTGGGCTGGGCTTCCCTTTGCCACGGTGAGAGATGGTCAGAGCACTGCGTTTCTGGCTGTTCCTCCACCCCTCTGCCAGGACTGCTCGTGACAGCGTCCGCCCCCAGGAGACCTAGTGTCCTGGGCTCTCTGACGGGGCCAGGGCTGGGGAGGAGACTAGGGTGAGACAGGGTAATCGGGGGAGGGACTGGGTTCAGGTGCGGGGGTTGGTGAGTTGGGATGGGAGTGAGCGGGATGGGGGAGCCCAGGTCAGGAGTGGGAGGGCGCTGGAGTGAGGTGAGGGTGGGAGTAGAGTACCACCTTTGAAATGCACAAACACTGGCACCCACCCCCACAAAGCAACTCCGCAACCCCCCCACCCCCAAGCCACTTTGTAGTGTCTAGTGAGAGAACATACATAGAGAAGATGGGTGACCTCGCAGGTCTCCTCACTCTTGTGACTCAAACCCTCTCTCGCACACCTGCGGTGCACTTGTATGTTGGTGGGCAGACAGTGGCTGTATCTTCAGTACTTTTGATCTGTTATTGCTTAAACTGTGGCAGTGGGAACCCTGCAGCATCTCTCGCCGGCCACAGACACTTTGAGCATTAGCTCGCCCAGTGCGGTGTGACAATAACGCAACTCTTTAGACCCACGTGAAAAAACCCCAGCAGATTAAATTATTTTTCTGTCAACTGCAAATCCATAAAAAAACAGCTAGGCCAGTCAAATACCAGCCAGGTGGTAACCCCAGGTAGGAATGCGGGGTTGGGGTGAGGGGCGGTTGGGATTGGGGTGAGGGGGGATGAGGCTGGGAGTTGGGGGGGGGGTGAGGTGGGATGAGGGGGGTTGAGGTGAGGCTGGAAGTTGTGTGGGATTGGGGTGAGGGGAGGTTGGGGTGAGGTGGGATGAGGGGGGTTGGGGTGAGGGGAGGCTGGAAGTTGGGTGGGGTTGGGGTGAGGGGGGTTGGGGTGAGGGGAGGCTGGAAGTTGGGTGGGATTGGGGTGGGATGAGGGGGGATGGGGTGAGGTGAGGCTGGGAGTTGTGTGGGATGGGGCGAGGGAGTTTGGGGTGAGGGGAGGTTGGGGTGAGGTGGGATGAGGGGGGGTTGGGGTGAGGGGAGGCTGGGAGTTGGGTGGGATTGGGGCGAGGAAGGTTGGGGTGAGGTGGGATGAGGAGGGTTAGGGTGGCGGTTTGGGCTAGGACTAGGCCTCCTTGTGAGATTCCCCCCCGACTGCTCCTGGCTCTGCCGGGTGCGAGGCCCTGTCCGGAGCCCTCGCCCGTGAGGGCAGAGGGTCATCGAGGGCTGCCCCGTGCTGAGACCTCCCAGACATGCCTGTGCTGGCGGGCTGCAGCAGGCCGGCTCTGCACCCCACATGTGGCTCGCCCTCCAGAGGGGTGGGGTGTGGCCCCTTCACCCCCACAGCTGCCTCTCCCCAATTCCCCCCTGCTCCCAGTCCTTTCTCCCCGCAATGGCCCCCTCCACCCCACAGCCCTCTCAGATTAGTTGCTCTCTGCATTGTTTTCTAGATTCCCCAACAGCCAATGACAGTATTTCAGCAGATCCCTGGGATCCTGTCTCCTTTCACTCAGCCCGTAAGGCCAGGACACGTCCGAGAAGGTAGGAGACTGTAAAACACAAAACCTTCCCTGCAAGTTCAGCAACGCTAACAAATACTCCGGCTGAAACTCTCATGCTAAAAACCAATCAGAACAATGGTTTAAATGGATATCTTTATCAATTCGAAAGAAACCAAACAGGGCACATCATCCCTTTTAAAGCAGGTACTCGTGACCCAGAGCCCACTTGGTGCCAACCTGTAGCAGGCACAGAGGGTACCTAGAGGTTTACAGGGATCCCTTGGGTCTAATGCCTACACATCAGTGCGGCAAAGCATGGCACGGAAGTCTCTACCAACAGCCAGTAAAGCACTGGTCGTCCTAGTCACTGGGAGATGTAGGTATGGGTGATATTTAAGGAGTTATGTCGCCATACTGAAAACTATGCTCTGAAATTGTGTAAGTTCAGACAGGTCACTTGAAGGTGATAAACAGATTCGGTTCAGGCAGGGGGTAGGAGAGGCTTCTCTCTCTCCCTGGCTGATCATTGGGTGTCTTACAATGTAAGTCGATCCGTATACGGTGCCACGAGCTAATCAAGGTTGTCTAGTCAAGGAGAGATCTGCAGAAAGGAACACACTGCAGGGGGTTGTCCTGTTTATGACTAAGATCAAAGAATTCGGCCTGGTCTACGCTAAACAATTAAGTCGTCTTAACTCTGTCACTCAGGGGTGTGAAAACTCCACACCCCGAGTGGTGTAGGTAAGCCAACCTAATGCCCCAGTGTAGGCAGTTCTAGGTTGATGGAAGAATTCTTCTCTTGACCTAGGCCTTGTCTACACTACACAGTTTTGTCGACAAAAGTCAGGTTTCATCGACAAAACAGTGGAGGCGTACACACTGCACTGGTCCTTCCGACAGAACTCTCCTGCTTTGCCGACAAAATAAAACCACCTTGATGAGAAGCATAGAGCTTTTTGCAGCACAGTGTGTTAGTGTGTAGACACCGCGCTTGGCTATGTCACTGTACATGGCCTCCAGGAGGTGTCCCACAATGCCCATCCTGACAGCTCTGGTCAGCAGTTCAAACTCCACTGCCCTGCACCCAGGTAGCAGGCATTCACCTCTCCCCCTTTAAAGGTCCGAGAATTCTGGAAATTCCACTTCCTGTTTGCTCGGTGAGGACAGCTCACCTCGCGTCTTCCCAGCGAGTAGGGGGCGAGTAGCACAGTGGGATAGCTACCCACAGTGCACTGTTCTCTCTGTCGATGCTAGAGCACCAACTGTGGACATGCTCCGCCGACAGAAGGAGCCCCGTGCGAACATGCACAAGCGATGTCATTACACCGTTTTTTGATTGTCGGCGTAACTTGCGTTGACGAAACAGTGTAGTGTAGACAAGGCCCTAGTGGCCATCTCTTGGGGCGGTGGCTCCCCTATGCCAACAGGAGACCTCCTCCCATCGCTGCAGGTAGTGTCTACACCAGACCACTAGAGGCGGAGCTGTGCCGCTGTAGCATTTCAAGTGTAGACAAGCCCTTAGTCTGGTATCTCTGGAGAATGAAGAGAGACACCCGGTACCTACCTAGCGGACAAGCAGCCAGCATGCTTGTCTTCAGAATGGAGGGCCAGGGCCAGCCTGTCTGTTAAACTCTGGGAGGAAGAGTCTGGTTGAGCTAATCTGTATGAGACAGGGGAATGGCTTGCTAGGTAAGTCTAAGCTCTAGAAGGCATGGTATGACTTTTTTTAAAAGTTGGAACCAGTTGTTTCCAAAACTTCTACCCGGGGGTGAGCTGGAGCCAGTTCGCACTGGTTCGCTGGAACCGGTTGTTAAATTTAGAAGCCCTTTTAGAACCGGTTCTAAAAAGGCTTCTAAATTTAACAACCAGCCAAAAGTGGTGTCTTAGGCACTGACTCCATGGGTGCTCCAGGGCTGGAGCACCCACAGGGAAAATTTAGTGGGTGCAGAGCACCCACCAGCAGCTCCCCTCCCCGTCCCTGTCCTCGTCCCCGTCCCCAACTCGCCTCCGCCCCTGAGTTCCGCTCTGCCCCACTCTGCTTCTCCGCCCTCCCCCAGCTTCCCGCAAATCAGCTGTTCATGCCGGAAGCCTGGGAGGGCTGAGAATCAAGCGGCGGCTTTGCACTCAGGCCCAGAGAGGCGGAGGCAGAGTGGAGGTGAGTTGGGGTGGGGGGACACGAGGAGGGCCGCCCGCGCTGCAGCAGGTAGCCTGGGGGGCGGGGGCGCGCAGGGGAACCGCTCACCACCCCAGCTCACCTCCGCCTCCCTGGGCCTGAGCGGGAAGCCGCTGCTTGCTTCTCAGCCCGCCCAGGCTTCCTGCGTGAACAGCTGATTCGCGGGAAGCCGGGGGGAGGGTGGGGAGGGTGTTCAGTGGAGGAGACGGAGTGGAGGTGAGCTGGGGCCGGCCGCGGGGCGGGGAGCTGCCAGTGGGTGCTCTGCACCCACAAAATTTTCCCCTTGAGTGCTCCAGCCCCGGAGCACCCATGGAGTTGGCTCCTAAGGTGCCATTTTTGATGTGATCAGTGCGGGGAGCAGCTGCTCCCCCTGCTACCCCCCTAACTTTGCTACCCCACCCCTAGGAGCCAGAGGGACCTGCCGGATGCTTCCTGGGAGCCGCCTCAGGTAAGCACCGCTGGGACTTCCCACCTTGCCCCCCGGCAGGTCCCTCTGGCTCTTAGGGGCGGGGCGGGGTGAACACCCCTACGATGGCCCACGAGACCCTCCTGCCCGGTTCTAGGGGCAGTCAAGAGATAGGGGAGGGGGGTGGATGGGGCAGGGGTCCCGGCGGGGGCCACGACCCCCTCGTGGGGTAAGGAGGGAACCGGTTGTTAAGATTTTGGCAGCTCATCACTGCTTCTACCCACTTACTATTACTTGAATCTCTGTTCAGTAAGCTTACACTTGGTTTCACCATGAATCAGTGCTGTGAACTGAGCGGAGCGGTGGTCCTGTGGTGTCTCTGGTAATCCGGGGTGCTGGTCCTTTGGGAACAGCAGATCTGGGAATTTTGCAAGTGGCCAGTGAAACGGGGGCTGGACACTCCAGGGGGATGCTCGGGGCTGGGCGTGTGCCTGTTGCTAACCAGCAGAGTGGGCAGGCTGAGAGAAAAGGGCTTGTGTTGCCCATTGCTGGTGGAGGTGGGGAGCTGACCCCTGGGAGGCACAGACAAGCCTCATGCTAGGAGCAGGTGGTAGCGAGGTGCCTCCCAACCCTGGTCATCCCCAGGAAGCATCACACAGCCGGGTTAACTGTTTCCAAGCATCTTGCTTCATGCTCTTATGAGATCACAGCTGACATCAGCTCACACTGCTCCAATTCTTGAAACCAGCTACAGGAATTCCTGACACAGCAAAGCAATGGCCGTGTCCCCTAAGATACGATTAACAGCCTCTAATCGATCTTCTCGGAGCTCCGTGCACAACAGCCAGCAAATAGCTTGGCATTAGTCAGTCGAACTGACTGTTACTCTGAGCTGAATGGCTTTGCTCGCTCATTCTCACCCAGCTCTATAGTGAGGGGTTGTTCTTTCCCCCTGGCAGATCTGATAGAGCTCATGATGATACAAAACGCCCAGATGCATCAGGTGATCATGAACAACATGACGATGGCCGCACTGACATCCTTTGGATTCAGCCCAACTCCCGCTGCTGCCCAGGTATGTGTGTCTGCCTGAGGACGGGACTGTCACACTGTCTGGAGTAGCCCACCACCGTGAGTGCCTGCCTCAGGGCAGACTGTCACAAACCAGCGCAGACGCCCCCAGCTGGTGGTGTGGTTTCTAATTAGATTTCACCAAGCCAGTAACAAATGTGTACTCCTGGATCACTATCCCAGTCTGACCATGGAGTCACAGATAGTCCCCTTGGATTCTCCAGTCTATCTTGCCACCCCGACAAACTGGACTTTGGGATAAATGGTCACTTACACCAAACATCACACCACGTTCAGGTTGCTTCCAGTCCCGAGAGCCCAGTCACTTACCTCAGATCAATTGGTACCCTAGATCTTACACCAAAGACAATGCCTGTAGCCAATTCTATAGTAAAGTAACTAAAGGTTTATTAGCTAAGAGAAAGGAATGAGAGTTATTGAGAGGTTAAAGCAGGTACAATATATGTACAGGTGAGTCACAGTCTGTAATTCCAAATGGTAGCAAAGATGTAGTAGTCTGCTAGTTTCCCAAAAGTCTCTCAGGGCTACACAGAATAACTCTGGGGATTTCTGTCTTCTCGTTCAGTTATTCTGCCCTGTTAGGATCCAGACAGTCCAGAGATGAAGGATTCCCTGTGAATCCACACTTATAGCTTCTTCTCACAGAAAGCAGGCTGCCAGGGTCACTACCCATTTGGGCTTTTCCTTTGAGGACGGAGACTGAGGAATGCATTTAGAGTCTTTGACCTCCAATCATCACACACGCAATGACCACTTGCTTTGAAATTAGCACTTTCCTGTTAAAGTTCGTCATTTGCATGCCACAAGGCTTCTGTCTCGTTTGGTGTGTTATTTAGTTACGGGGTAACACAATGTGAATGTTTGCTACATTATAACAGGCTAAAGAGTAGTAAAAACCATGCATGTAACATCCCATTAGTTTTCGTGAAGTTTAAACACTCTTCTACATTTAACAACCACTTTGATCTACACTAATACACAAGGGAATTGGCCTGGCTTCCAGCCATGCATTTGTAAGCATTCAGTGAGGCCTGGGGCTTTGGCAAGAGCTGGCCCCTAATCTGTCAGCGTCACAGAAATATTGACTAGAACTTGACCTGAGTTCACTGCCTGAGCCACTGACCTAGGTGCAGAAGGTGAGTAAGCCCCTGTCCTAGCAGCGGAATGTAAATAAGATTTTAAAATTCTTTCCCTGGAATAATCTAAGGGCATGGCTACACTTGGGAGTTAGAGTGCATTAAAGCAGCCCCGGGCGCCCTAACTCATGATGCGTGCACACTGACAAGGCACGTAGAGCACCTGGACTCTGCATCTGGAGCGCTCCTGGTAATAATCCACCTCGACGAGAAGCATAACGCTTGATGCTCCCCGGCTGGAGTGCCGTGACACCAGTGTGGACACCCTGGTCTGTTAGTGAGCTCTGATCAGCCTCCAGAAGTGTCCCACAATGCCTGTTCTGGCCACTCTGGTCATCACTTTGAACTCTACTGCCCTGCCCTCAGGTGACCAACCGTCAGACACGCCCTTTAAATTCTCTGGGAATTTTGAAAATCCCCTTCCTGTTTGCTCAGCCAGGCGTGGAGTGCTCTCAGCGAATCTTTCCAGGTGACCGTGCCTCCACGTGCCAGGCGATCCCCAGTATGGAGCAATGGTGAGGTGCAGGACCTCATCAGTGTTTGTGGGGAGGAAGCTGTCCAGTCCCAGCTGCGCTCCAGCTGTAGGAATTACGATACCTTTGGGCAGATATCAAGGGACACGATGGAAAGGGGCCATGACCGGGATGCACAGCAGTGCAGGGTTAAAGTGAAGGAGCTGCAGAATGCCTACCGCAAAGCCTGCAAGGCAAACTGCCGCTCCGGTGCTGCCCCCGCGACCTGCCGTTTCTACAAAGAGCTGGATGCAATACTTGGGGGCGACCCCACCTCCACTCCGAGTACCACCATGGACATTTCAGAGCCCAGTTCAACAAGGCAGGAGGAGGATGAAAGCGGGAGCGAGGATGCTGAGGAGGAGGGGGACAGCCCAGCATCCCTAGGTGCATGCAGTCAGGAGCTGTTCTCAAGCCAGGAGGAAGGTAGCCAGTCGCAGCGGCCGGTGCTTGGGGAAGGACAAACACCAGAGGACATGCCCGGTAAGCGGCTTTTATTTTGGGAAGCAAGTTGTTCAGTGTGGGCTCTTGGGGCAAGGGGGGTTAGGGCTGCATGCATGCCTAGATGCAGAATAGGGCGTTGATGTGCTCAGTAATCGGCCTCAGTGATCTCTTCAAAGGCCTCATGCAGAAGCTGGGCAATCCACTTGCGCAGGTTCCTTAGGAGCGCTACTGTACTCCTTGTCCCAGTCAGGCTAACATGTCCATGCCACCATTTTGGGGCTCCCGTGGGTTATGTGTGCTCGCTTTGGGATGGGCAATTTCTGCTATTGTGTAGAGTGTGCTTGTCTAGTTTAAGTATGGCTGAATCATTGCTCTGTCTGGTGTGAACAATGCTGCCTCTGTTAAGTGTTGCATTTTGGCTTTACAGATGCAACCTTGCGATCTCAGCCGTCCTTGTTCTCAACAGCCGAAAGACTCCAAAGAATTAGGAAGCGGCCACGTAGAAGAAAAGAGGACATGCTGCATGAAGTAATGCAGCAATCCCTTAATGAAAATCGAAAAGCACAGGAGTGGCAGGAGAGTGAAAGGAGGGTCCGCCAGCAGAATGCGGATCGCCAGCACCAAAGCACAGAGCGGCTGCTAAGCATCATGGAGCACCAAGCAGACTCGATCCAGGTGCTCGTAGCAAAGCAGGCGGAGGACTACCATACCCCCCGCACACAGCCCTTGTCCCAAAACTCTTTCCCTGGGGCCCCCATATCACCTCCAACCCACTTTCCCCAACATCGGGGTTCTTACCGCCACCAGCTGCTTCCAACACCTGGAGCTTCACCACCCAGCCCTGAAAACTACGACCCTTACCCTCTGCACTCACCCCCCATCACCACGCAGTAGAGCCAGCACTCATTGCACAGTACTCCAGACAGGAAGGCCGAGTATGAGAACAGGACATACGCAAATCTGTGATTGAACCATTCCCCACCCCACCCCCTTGCCTTTTCTGTTTCCCAAGCAGTTGTGTTTCTTTTCAATAAATGAATTTTTTCTTTTCAATAAATGGATATTTTGGCTTTGAAAACATTCTTTATTATTGCATTAAGTAAAAGATACCTTAGCCCAGGAAAGCAACAGGCACTGCAAGTCAGTGTAGCAAACACAGATTCCTACTAACATTGGAAGCACTGCACTTCACTCCCGTGCAGGGCACCAGACATTACTGGTGGCTTTCAGCCTCAAATTGCTCCCTTGAGGCATCCCTAATCGTTGCAGCCCTGCGCTGGGCCCCTCTAATAACCCTGCTCTCTGGCTGCTCAATTTCAGCCTCCAGGTGTTAAAACTCCAAGGTCCATGCCCGAGTGAATCTTTCACCCTTCCCTTAACAAGTGCTATGGAGGGTACAGCACGCGGATATAACCGTGGGGATGTTGTCATCGGCCAGGTCTAGCTTCCCATACAGACAGTGCCAGCAGCCCTTTAAACGGCCAAAAGCACACTCCACAGTCATTGTGCACCCAATTCTGCAGACTCAGCCTGTTGTTGAACCGCTCCTTGCTGCTGTCAAGGCTCCCTGTATAGGGTTTCGTAAGCCACAGCATTAAAGGGTAAGTGGGGTCTCCAAGGATCACAACGGGCATTTCGACTTCCCCCATGGTGATCTTCTGGTCTGGGAAGAACAGGCCAGTGTTCTGAAAGATGTGTGTGTCATGCACCTTTCCAGGCCAGCCTGCATTAATGTCAGTGAAATGCCCACGGTGATCCACAAGCACCTGGAGAACCATAGAGAAATACCCCTTCCGATTAATGTACTCGGGGGCTAGGTGGGCTGGTGCCAGAATTGGAATATGCGTCCCATCTATCACCCCCTCTGCAGTTAGGTAAACCCATTTGTGGAAAGCCAGCCACAATGTCATGCACGTTACATAGAGTCACGGTTCTTCTGAGCAGGATGCGATTAATGGCCCTGCAAACTGGCATCAACATGATTCCAGCGGTCGACTTTCACACTTGGAACTGGTCAGCAACCCATTGGTAGCTGTCTGGAGTTGCCAACTTCCAGATTGCAATAGCCACCCGCTTCTCCCCCGTCAGGGCAGCTCTCAATCTCGTGTCCTTGCGCCGCAGGGCGGGGCCGAGCTCCTCACACAGTCCCATGAAAGTGACTTTTCTCGTCCGAAAGTTCTGCAGCCGCTGCTCGTCATCCCAGACTTGCCTGACGATGTGATCCCACCACTCAGTGCTTCTTTCCCGAGCCCAAAAGCGGCGTTCCACTGCGGTGAGCATGTCCGTGAAGGCCACAGGCAATCTCGTGTCACACGCATTATGCGAGTCGACATCATCATCGGACTCCTCACTGTCAGTTTGTAGCTTAAGGAGTAACTCGACTGCCAGACGTGACGTGCTGGCGAGACTCATCAGCAGACTCCTCCGCCGTTCGGGCTCCGTTCCCGCAGACCGAAAGGGAAGGCAGCGTGCGCAGTACAAAAAACATTGAAAGATGGCACCAAATGTGGATGGAAGCCCAGGGTTTGCTGGGATGCGAAGTGATGCATCACGGGGTGTTGGGACAGGACCCAGAATGCCCCGCACTCCCTGCCCCCTTCCCACAAGCCACAGCGCCAGAATGGGAAGAGGTGCTCTGTGGGATAGCTGCCCATAATGCACCGCTCCCAATGCCGCTGAAAGTGCCGCAATTGTGGCCACACCAGTGCGCTTGTTCCTGTCAGTGTGAACACACGGCAGCGCTCTCCGAGGGCTGGTTTAACTCACAGAGCTCTAATCTGCAAGTGTAGCCATGCCCCTAGTCTTCGGAAGAGAAGAGTGAGGGGGGATTTGATAGCAGCCTTCAACTACCAGAATCATAGAATATCAGCGTTGGAAGGGACTTCAGGAGGTCATCTAGTCCAACCCCTTGCTCAAAGCAGGACCAATCCCCAATTTTTGCCCCGATCCCTAAATGGCCCCCTCAAGGATTGAACTCACAACCCTGGGTTTAGCAGGCCAATGCTCAAACCACTGAGCTAGAGGGTTCCAGAGAGGATGCAGCTCAGCTGTTCTCAGTGGTGGCAGATGACAGAACAAGGAGTAATGGTCTCAAGTTGCAGTGGGGGAGGTCTATGCTGGATATTAGGAAACGCTATTTCACTGGGAGGGTGGTGAAGCACTGGGGTTACCTAGGGAGGTGGTGGAATCTCCTTCCTTAGAAGTTTTTAAGGTCAGGCTTGACAAAGCCATGGCTGGGATGATTTAGTTGGGGTTGGTCGTGCTTTGAGCAGTGGGTTGGACCTGATGACTTACTGAGGTCTCTTTCAACCCTAATCTTCTATGATCCTATGATTCTATGATCAGGGTCACCAGCCGTAAGCTGTAAGAGCAGCCGGCAAGCCCAGCTGTGAGCTGCAGAGCCTGTGAGCGTGGGGGTGTCTTGCTGGGCTTAGGAATCAATTCTCTAAACACAGTTACCGAGGGTCAGGTAAAGCTCCAGGGGTAGCGGTCATGGCCAAGGGCAAGGAGACGCCCCACGGTGCCTTTTATTCCTTCCCTGCAGGTGAACCTGGTCCCTCTGCACACTGAAGATGAAGAAGCAGATGTGGTATTTCACCACCATTACGCACCATGCCCCAGCACCACTCCCAGCCCCCCATGGCAGCCCCTGGCACAGCCTCCAGCATGGGCACAGGAGCCCCCTAGCATACGCCATGTCGGCCTGGACCCGCACCCAGCCCCAACAGGCAGGACTCGGGAGGAGTGAGTAATGAGAATGCACCGTCACTGGGGAGCCAGCCACAGGAGGCGTAGGGAGCCGGATGCTGAGCGCTGGGGAGGTGGGCCCAGGCCAGCAGAGGGAGGAGATGCTGGTGCATGGGCAGAGAAGGGGGGTGATGGGTTTATCAAACGAGCAGGGAAGGTGGGAAACGTCCTGGTCCCAGCCGCATCAGAGTGGGAGATGGGCGGAGCCAGCTGCAGGGAATCCAAGAATTCCAGTAAATTCTCCCATTTAATTAACTACGTCCCCTCCGACCGGGTTAGAATCCCATGGACCGCACTCACCAGCTCCTCCGCCTCCTCCCACTCAGACCCCGGGCCAGTCCCTTCCGTGGAGGCAGGGAGCGGTGCAGGTGGGTGACAGGACTGGGGTGGGGGGGGCCATTCCAAGGTACATATTAAAATCCCAGCCTGGGCACTAGCAGGGGGCCTCTCTGGAGAGAGGGGTGCATGAGAGCTCCCGCACATTGCAGGAGATGTAGCCCGGCCCATAGAAGGGAATGGGGGCATGTGGAAACCAAACTGCAGCTCCCATGAGGCACTGCAGTGGGACAGACAAAGAGAAATGTTTGGTTTGGGGACATTCTGTTTTTTTACAAAAATGTGAAGTTTCCCAGGGAGCGCCATGAACACAGTCATTGGGGCAGAAACCCAATTTTCAGGCTTCCTGTTTACATGAGCAGTTTTCACCCAGCCCTTGCCACGAGGGGTGACGAAGAGCAGCCAGGGAACCCGGACAGTGGGACCTGGGGCCTCAGGGGGCAGCTAATTTTATAAGATGTAATTAACCAGACCCGCACCTTCGACATTTATGTCCTTGTGGCTAGGCACTGGGCTAGGACTCAGGAGATCCAGGTTCGATCCCTGGCCCTGACACAGACTCCCTGGGTCATGCTGGGGTAGTCACTTCATCTCTGTGCCTCGGTTCCCCAGCTGTAACGTAGGGATGGAACGTTCCCCTCTCCTGCCCGTCGCCTTCTCTGTTCACACTGTGAGCTCTTTAGGGCGGGGAGCGGCTCTCACTCTGTGTGTGTGCATGTGTGTGCGTGTGTGTGTGTGTGTGAGCAGCACTTGGCACAACTCTGTGTGTGTGTGTGCAGCACCCTGACACAACAGTGTCTGTGTGTGTGTGTGCACGCGCACAGCTCTGGGCACAACAGGGCTCCTTGCCTAGCTGGGCCCCTGGGTGCTAACTAGCACTCTGGGTGACAGGTGAAGCATCACTGGGAGATGGGCTATGCCGTGGGAGAGGGGGAGATTTAGGAGCGGGTGGGAGTGCCAGACAGGGCCTTCCTACTGTGTGAGCTCGAGGGTCTTCTCTGCCCGGGCTCTCTGCCTCCAGGACTCCCGAACTGTTCCCTCCACTAGCCCCTGCAGGCCGCGGTGGTTTGGCTTGTTTCAAGGGATGGGGAGCTCCCTCCTGCCCCCTTCGCTGCTGACTCCCTGCCCTCGCTTTGTTTCCACAGCAAAGTGGTCCCTCCGCCCCCGCCGCCCAGCGCCACGGGGACAGTGGGAGCTGACGTCCCACCAGCCACTGGTAAGGACGCCCTTCCCCACCCAAGCCTGCCCTTGGCACAGCTCCTACCTGCAGAGGTGGCCATCTCTCCCCTCCAGCTGCAGACACACCCCTTCCCCTTACGACTCCCGCCAGCCTGACGGGGATTGTGAGGGGCCCAGCCCATCTCCCCCTTCATCCTCAGTAGCACTGTCCCTGCTACCACCCTGGCTGCTAGCACAGGCCTTAACCCTCCCAGGTCCCGTGCCATTGGGCCAGCCCATGTACACAGCGCTCGCCTTCCCCTGTTGAAGGGCCAAGCCCTGGGTCAGGGATCCGAAAAGCAACAGCCCCAAGGCCCAGGAGCGGGGTCGGTAAATGCAGATTAGCTCCAGCCTGCAGCACAACCCTGTAGGGCGGGAGCCTTCCTGCTGGTGTCCCTGCCGGCTCCCCTTGGGTTCTGCTCCCACGGCCCACATGGCCAGGCCAAATCCCTCCCAGCCCTCGCTGGGTGGCTCCGGGCCCAGCGTTGGGGTCCCTCTGGCCTTGCATCCCTCTGACATCCGGGAGGGCAGGGCAGGGCCACGGGCTGCCCCCTCGCTGCACTGCCACCACCTCCCCTTTCTCTCCGCAGAGTATTACGACTACACCCAGGGCAAGCTGTGAGCCTGGCTCTGTGCCTCCTGGGAGCTCTTCTCTTCGCCTGCACCCGTGTCCCTGCCTGGCTCCAGGGATCCCTGCTGCAGCAGGTGTCCCCCCAGCCCAGCGAAGCTGGTGCGTTGGGCCCTGACCGACCGCTCTGTCCTTTGTCCCCCCACATTAATTGGACTAGCTCCAGCAGCGACGGGCTGCCATCTGATGCGTCCTCTCCCTTCTGCTGCTGCCATGGAAGGGACCTCGAGGTTCCCGGGGAAGTGGACAGTCCTGGTGTCCTGGGCCTGGGTCTCCCAGGATGGGCAGGGCTGGTGCCTGGTTGTCAGCTATGTCTGAGTGCCACCTTGGCCTGCACCATCCTTATGTGACAGCCATGCTCTTGGCCCACACACCGGGGATTGAACTGGCGCCCTCCCAAGCTAGCCGTGAGTGCCTGGAGCTGGGAGCCATGGCAGCTGTGGACAGGCCTGAGGGGGAGCTGACATACCGCTCACCAGTGGGTTACACACGCACCACTGGTATCTCCAGGGTATGAGGGAGCGAGCCAACTGCTGCCCTCTGGATCGCATTGAGATGAGCAGGAAGGCACAGGGCAGCGTCTGGCCAGCAGAGGGGCAGGTGTCACGGACTCAAAGGACCCGTGCTCTCTCCCGGCTCTGTACAGTCCCTGGGAGGAACCCCCTTTGGTGTGACAGCCCTTCTTGGGGGTCCACTCTCTCTCGGGGGTCAAGCCATAGGCCCTTCTGCCTCCTGGAACGACACCTCTCTGAGCCTTAGCACGCCTGTCTGCCATGGGCCCCCCAGGGAGTCCACTCGCTCTGGACCCTTGGGGCCTCCACGCCCAGAGGGAATAATGCAACCCTGTTCTCTAGACCGGAGTGACTCTCAGCCAGCATTAAACAGGAGGGTTTATTGAGCATCTGAACACAGCACAGGAAACTCTCAGGGCCTCAGGCCTAGCTTCCCTCAGCACAGGACATCTAGGTTTCTGCAGCCTCCAGATGGGCTCTGCTTGCTCTCCCCTCCCAGCCCAAAGACCCGCTGCTTCCAGCTGGGCATCCGATATCACTGTCCCCCAAGTCCAGCCTCTGTCCTTTGTTTTCTGTCCCAGGTAAACAGGCCTCCCTAGGCCTCCTCTCATCCATCCTTTGTTTCCCCTCTGGCTGGAACCAGCTGGTCAGGTCACCAGGGTCCTCTCTTCACAGCCAATTGTCCTCCCACTGGCCAGAAATGGCTGCGACTCCTGAGCTGGGCATCCCGGTCACCAGGTCACCAGTTGCTGGGGTACCCATTCTCCAGGCCGGTCACCAGGTCACCAGTCACTGGGGTACCCATTCTCCAGGCTGGTCACCAGTCACTGGGGTATCCATTCTCCAGGCCGTTCGCTCGCCCTCTGTAACAACAAACTCCCTCTCCCACCACCTTGTTAAACCAGTAACACCCAGGGAAACTGAGTCCCATGCCCTCCACATGCAAACCGTTGAACACCACAGAAACCTCCCTGCTTCGTCACAGCAGGCTGTGACCCAGAGTGAGCAGAAGGAGACAGGAGAGAGGAGACAGGAGAGAGAGGGCAGGGTGGAGGCTGCGGCTGGCCGAGCCCAGCAGAGCGGTGGCCAGGAGGAGCAGCCCTTGGGGGCTGGGAGCAGAACAGGAGGCAGAGCAGCCCAGTGAGGATCATAGAATCATAGAATATCAGGCTTGGAAGGGACCTCAGGAGGTCATCTAGTCCAACCCCCTGCTCAAAGCAGGCACAATCCCCAACTAAATCATCCCAGCCAGGGCTTTGTCAAGCCTGACCTTAAAAACTTCTAAGGAAGGAGATTCCACCACCTCCCTAGGTAACGCATTCCAGTGCTTCACCACCCTCCTAGTGAAAAAGTTTTTCCTAATATCCAACTTAAACCTGCCCCACTGCAACTTGAGACCATTACTCCTCATTCTGTCATCTGCTACCACTGAGAACAGTCTAGATCCATCCTCTTTGGAACCCCCTTTCGGGTAGCTGAAAGCAGCTATCAAATCCCACCTCATTCTTCTCTTCCGCAGACTAAACAATCCCAGTTCCCTCAGCCTCTCCTCATAAGTCATGTGTTCCAGTCCCCTAATCATTTTTGTTGCCCTCTGCTGGACGTTTTCCAATTTTTCCACATCCTTCTTGTAGTGTGGGGCCCAAAACTAGACACAGTACTCCAGATGAGGCCTCACCAATGTCGAATAGAGGGGAACGATCACGTCCCTCGATCAGCTGGCAATGCCCCTACATATACATCCCAAAATGCCATTGGCCTTCTTGGCAACAAGGGCACACTGTTGACTCATATCCAGCTTCTCGTCCACTGTAACCCCTAGGTCCTTTTCAGCAGAACTGCTGCCTAGCCATTCGGTCCCTAGTCCGTAGCTGTGCATTGGGTTCTTCCGTCCTAAGTGCAGGACTCTGCACTTGTCCTTGTTGAACCTCATCAGATTTCTTTTGGCCCAATCCTCCAATTTGTCTAGGTCCCTCTGTATCCTATCCCTACCCTCCAGCATATCTACCTCTCCTCCCAGTTTAGTGTCATCAACAAATTTGCTGAGGGTGCAATCCACACCATCCTCCAGATCATTAATGAAGATATTGAACAAAACCGGCCACAGGACCGACCCTTGGGGCACTCCACTTGATACCGGCTGCCAACTAGACATGGAGCCATTGATCACTACCCGTTGAGCCCGACAATCTAGCCAGCTTTCTATCCACCTTATAGTCCATTCATCCAGCCCATACTTCTTTAACTTGCTGGCAAGAATACTGTGGGAGACCGTGTCAAAAGCTTTGCTAAAGTCAAGGAATAACACGTCCACCGCTTTTCCCTCATCCACTGAGCCAGTTGTCTCGTCATAGAAGGCAATTAGATTAGTCAGGCATGACTTGCCCTTGGTGAATCCATGCTGACTGTTCCTGATCACTTTCCTCTCTTCTAAGTGCTTCAGAATTGATTCCTTGAGGACCTGCTCCATGATTTTTCCAGGGACTGAGGTGAGGCTGACTGGCCTGTAGTTCCCAGGATCCTCCTTCTTCCCTTTTTTAAAGCTGGGCACTACATTAGCCTTTTTCCAGTCATCCGGGACCTCCCCCGATCGCCATGAGGATGGTGCGGTGCTGCTGGGAGAGTCCTAGGGGAGCAGGCGCAGCGACCCATAGTGCTGGGGGAGGCAGCGGGGCCTCAGGGACAGTAGGATGGGGCTGGGGAGAGCGGTCTGAGCAGAGGCCAGGGCTGACTGGCCCTTGAGGAGGCAGGAGCTCGGAGGCCAGCTGTTGGGGGGGTCCCCAGTGGAGAGGGGGCTGGCCCAGCCCTCTAGGCCCAAGGGGCCATGTGGGGAGAGCTGTCTGCAGGGAGGGGACATGGGATCCCTGCTAGGGTGCTATGGGGCCGTGCCAACCCAGACACTGGCAGCAGAGCTGAGCCCAGACCTAAGACACACTCAAGAGGGGATGGGCATGAGGGACATGGACAACCAGGAACCCTCCTATCGAACTGTCCCTAGGGGCTCAGGGAGGAATTCCCCTCTCCTGGGCTAGTTACACCCCTGTTCTGCCAGCCCAAGGGGTGGCTCCGCCTTCATGGTGAGCCGTGGCTTCATAGCAGCTGGCCCGTGTTCTGAAACATACCCAGGGCTGGCCTGTGGGTCCGTGCTGCACCAGGCCGCTCCCTGCCATGGGGTGCTGTGCGGCTGCACCAGGCACAAAGGGGGTCCCGGCAGTAGGGTGAGGGCTGGGGGACTGTAGATGAGGCACGTGGGGCAGCCCAGGGTAAGGGCTGGCCAGGCTGCATGGCCCATGCAGGACGGCTGAGGGCCAGGCTGCCCATATCATCCTGTCCTGGGAACTTCTCTGAGGCTCCCGGAGCTGCCCCCACTCCAGCGTGGCAGGGACCTGCTGGCCACCACAGCAGGAAACCCTCAGGGAGTAAAAGGCCCAGCCAAAGGAGAGGAGCCGGGTCACTGCAGACTCCGCCCCATCCCACGGTTCATCGGGGCCTCTCCAAACAGCCCAGCCACCTGTAGGAACTGGGCTGCTGACCGAGATCACCCTGAGAGAGGGGCCCTAGGAAGGGGAAGGAGCCTTTCCTCCTGCACCTGGCAGCCAGCTCCGCTCCCAGAGACTGTGGGGGGCGGTGGGGGTGGGATGGGGGGGAATGGCCATCAGAGAGAGGGTTTGGGATGATCACATCCCCACCACCCCCAGCTGGGGGCAGGGGGTGAGGAGCAAAGTGATGGCCTCAGCTGGGAAGTTAATCCATCCAGGCCCTCTGCGATGGATCAAAGGATGGGGCACAATGGTGACTAAACTCTGTGATAAGCCCCTGGCTCCCACCCGGCAGACTCAGAGTGCGAGAGCTGGGTTTCTTTAAGGAGAAGAACACGGAGCTTAGCATGGCTCAGCTACTTCCAGAGAGCCCGTTGTGAGGAACCCAAATAACCCCCAGCCCATTGTCCCTTGTGATGGCCCATCTGGAGGAAGGGCTCCCAGGACTGGCAAGTTATCATCTCAACTGGGACAATCTGGAGGTCACAAGGTGGCAAAACAAATGAGGCTTTTGCCTCCCACACCTTGTCTAGCCTGAAAGCCCCTCCCTCCTCTAGCTGCCATGGGATCTCTACTGCATGCTCTGAGCCTGCTCCTTCTCCTGAGCCCACCACATCCCTTCCCTACATCTCCGCAGGTCACCTCAGCCTTAGGTCGCCCGCTGTGGAAAGGTCACCTGATCGGCAGGGGCGCTGTGCCATTTCTCTAGCTCTGGGATTCTCCAGTGCCTGTGTCATGAATATAGAGGGAAGGGTAGCAACCTTTATGTATGCAGTAGCATAAAATCCCTCCTTGGCAGCTGTTCTGAATCGCCTTACCTGTAAGGGGTTAAGAAGCTCAAATAACCTAGTTGGCACCTGACCAGAAGGACCATGAGGAAAGAAGATACTTTCAAATCTCGGGGGGAAGGATTTGTTTGCTGTTCTCTTTTGTTGTTCCCTCTCCAGACAGAGGGAGAAGCCAAGCAGGTACATCATTTCCTGAAAATATACCTGGAATAATCCACCTAGAACCACAGAAATTGTAAGTAGGGCAAGGAAATGCGTTAGGTTATCTTTTGTTTTGGCTTGTGAATTTTCCTATGCTGCAAAGGTAGTTCTATTCCCGTTTTTGTAACTGTGAAGCTGAGCCCAGAGGGGAATCCTCTGTGTTTTAAATCTTTTTATTACCCTGTAAAGTGACCTTCCATCCTGATTTTGCAGGTGTGATTCTTTTACTTTTTTCTTTATAATAAAATTCTTCTTTTAAGAACCTGACTGATTTCAGCGTCCTGAAGACAAAGGGTCTGGCAGGGCTGGCTCTAGGCCCCAGCTAAGGAAGCAGGAGCCTGGGGCGACCACCCGGTAGGGGCGACCCTCCGGCTGTTCTTGGGACGGCGCTCGGACTTTTTTATTTTCCTTCTTCAGCGGCACTTTGGCGGCAGCTTTTTTATTTTTTCTTCTTTGCTTCTCCGCTTGGGGCGGCAAAAAGGTAGAGCCTGCCCTGGAGTCTGGTCTGGGCTCACATTGTTAAGGCAATTGGTTGGTAGATTATTCTCAAGCGTCCCCAGGAAAGGGGGTGAAGGGGCTTGGGGGGATATTTTGGGGGGATAGGGATTCCAAGTGACCCTTCCCTAAATTTTTGTGTAAATCACTTGGTGGTGGCAGCCATACTGTCCAAGGACAAGGAAAGGAATTTGTGCCTTGGGGAAGTTTTAACCTAAACTGGTAGAATATAATCTTAGGGGGTCTTTCATGAAGGTCCCCACACCTGTACCCCAGAGTTCAGAGTGGGGAGAGGGGAACCTTGACAGCCTGGGCCAGCTCTCCATAGAATTGCATGTGCATTTGCATGCTTGACTTGTACATCTAGTCACAGCAACTGGGCACATGCAGCCAGCTGGTCACCAGTGCACATGGTCCCTGTGTGCTTGGTTGCCCTCCAGGACACCCAACTTTCCACATGCAATGGGGCCCAGAGAGATACGGTCTCAAGAAACCACCTTGTCTCACAGCTGGGAGCCAGCATGTCCCTGGGCTGAGCCCTGTCTGGCCTGGCCTACTGCCAGCATTGTGCTCTCCAGCCAGAACAAGCTGTCTGCTATACAGTGGCATGTCCTGCATCAGCAACGCACCCGCTCAGACGTGCCTGGAGAAAGGTGTGCCAGGGTCTCTGGCACCAGCCCAGCAGGCTGCACGGCCAGCCTCCTGTCGAATGGAACCAAGCCTGCAGCCAGCCACCACAGACGAATGACTCACAAACAGGACAGACCGTCAAAACAGACAATTACCTTGACAGGTGACATAATACTCCAGAGTGTGTCAAAAATAACAATGAGGTGGCAGGAGCTGCTTAATGAAAGATTCACACTTCCCTGGAAGGAGCTGGTGGTGTACCGCCACACTGACAGCTGGGCCACCAATGGGGGGATTGAACCTGGGACCTCAGGATTTTAAAGTGCAACCTGTTGCCTGAGCTAAAGCCCTGCTCTGCTAGCCAAGCCTGTGATGGTTTAGTGACTGCCATGTGGCACCACTACCAGTAGAGGGGGACAGAGAGCCCTACGTTGTGGGCGTGGCCTTGGTCTGAATCAATTTAGGAACCAGCTTCCTGATTTTACGGGAACTTCTCAAAACCAGCCGATAGTCAGGTCTGGGACGGGCGAGGCCCTGTCTCCAACACCTCAGAGGGTGAGGCTGGGGGAGATGGGGCCCTGTTGTTCCCTGTAAAGGAGCCAGATCCTGAGAGGGCACTTGAGGGGCAGCAGCTCCCTGTGCGTAAGAAAATGAAGGGCAACCAGACGCAGGGTTGCAAGGTGGCATCAGTGTAAATGACATTTACAAAGGGGGTTGAGTTACTAAAGGCAGGAGAGAGGCAGCGGGGTTGGAGGGAGGAACATTAGAATGGCCACACTGGGTCAGACCAATGGTCCATCTAGCCTAGTATCCTGTCTGCCGACAGTGCCTGGTGCCCCAGAGGGAATGAACAGAACAGACAACCACGGAGTGATCCATCCCCTGTTGTCCACTCCCAGCTTCTGGCAAACAGAGACCAGGGACACTCAGAACATGGGGTTGCATCCCTGACCATCCTGGCTAATAGCCATTGATGAACCTGTCCTCCATGAACTTATCTAGTTCTTTTTGAACCCTGTTATAGTTTTGGCCTTCACAACATCCCGTGGTAACGAGTTCCACAGATTGACTGTGCGTTCTGTGAAGAAATACTTCCTTTTGTCTGTTTTAAACTTGATGTCTATTAACTTCATTGGGTGACCCCGAGTTCTTGTGTGATGTGAAGGAGTAAATAACACTTCCTCATTCCCTTTCTCCGCACCAGTCAAGATTTTATAGCCCTCTATCATATCCCCTCTTCATCACTGATTTTCCAAGCTGTAAGGTCCCAGTCTTTTTAATCTCTCCTGATACAGAAGCCGTTCCTCCCCCTAATCTTTTTGTTGCCCTTCTCTGAACCTTTTCCAATTCTAACATATCTTTTTTGAGATGGGGCGACCATATCTGCATGCAGTAATTAAGATGTGGGTGTACCATGGATATAGAGGCAATATGATTTTTTGTCTTATTTTCTATCCCTTTCCTAATGGTTCCTAACATTCTGTTAGCTTTTTTGACTGCCGCTGTACATTGTTGTGTTCTGAGAGGGGATGTTTTCTGAGAACTATCCACGATGACTCCAAGATCTGTTTATTGAGTGGGAGCAGATAATTTAGACCCCATCATTTTGTATGAATATTTGGGATTATGTTTTCCAAAGTGCATCACTTTGCATTTATCAACTCTGAATTTCATCTGCCATTTTGTTGCCTAGTCACCCAGTTTGATGAGATCCCTTTGTATCTCTTCAGAGTCTGCTTTGGACTTAACTATCTTGAGTAGTTTTGTATCATCTGCAAATTTTACCACCTCACTGTTTACCCCTTTTTCCAGATCATTTATGCACTGGTCCCAGTACAGACCTGGGGGATACCACTTTACCTCTCTCAATTCTGAAAACTGACCATTTATTCCTACCCTTCGTTTCCTATCTTGTAACCAGTTACTGAGCCATGAGAGCACCTTCCCTCTTGTCCCACAACTGCTTATTTTGCTTAAGAGCCTTTGTTGAGGGACCTTGTCAAAGGCTTTCTGAAAGACTAAGTATGTTATATCCACTGGATCACCCTTGTCCACATGCTTGTTGACCCCCCCCCAAAGAATTCTAATAGATTAATGAGGCATGATTTTCCTTTACAAAAACCAAGGTGACTCTTCCCTAACAAATTGTGTTCATCTATGTGTCTGATAATTCTGTTCTTTGCTATAGTTTTTTTACCAATTTGCCTGGTACTGAAGTGGGGTTTACTGGCCTGTAATTATACTGGGATCGTCTCTGGAGCCTTTTTTTTAAAAAAAAAAAAGCATTGTATTAGCTACCCTACAGTCATCTGGTGCAGAAGCTGATTTAAATGATAGGTTACAAACCACAGTTAGGTTTCAGAGTAGCACCTGCGTTAGTCTGCATTCATAAAAAGAAAAGGAACACTTGTGGCACCTTAGAGACTAACAAATTTATTTGAGCATAAGCTTTCGTGAGCTACAGCTCACTTCATCGGATGAATGCACGAAAGCTTATGCTCAAATAAATTTGTTAGTCTCTAAGGTGCCACAAGTACTCCTTTTCTTTAAACCACAGTTATAGTTCTCCAATTTCACATCTATGTTCCTTCAGAACTCTTGGGTGAATCCCATCTGCGCCTGGTGATTTATTTCTGTTTAGTTTATCAATTTATTCCCGAAACCTCCCCTGGGGGCTGAGTGGTGTGAGGAGCTGCTTCCACAGGGACCTGCCCAGGGCTGTCAGTCTCAGGCGAGAATGATTCTGTAGCCTGATGGTCAGGGTAGTCATCTTAGTGCTTATTTCATCCCAGCTACAAAGAGAGGCAGGGGAGCCCACACTCTGCTACCCCCTTTAGTGTGGCCCTGGATGGCACCCGAGGGTGCATGGTTCTGGGGGAATGAGCCCCTGGCACAGAGATGATCACCACCACTGGGGTGCCATTGTTGTCTGCTAAAGACTTGGGCCCTCCAGCTCTAGGAAAGAGGTCTGTCTGTAGCAGAGTCCTGCATAAGCTCAAGGGGCAGGCATGGGGGCATCTCATCAGGGGATGATGGAAATAAATCAGCTGGCAGGAAGAATTTAATTGGACAAATGTGGATGCTAATTGGGAATAATTTAAGTGCATTTTACTGTATGCCCATAAAGCCACAATCCCACACATAAGGAAGACAGCCTTAAAGGTGAAAAAAAATTATCTGGTTTAGAGGGGAAGTGAAGGCAGCTATAAAAATAATAAATATATAATAAATGGGAGAAAGGGGAAATTTATAGTAATGAATATAAATCAGAAGCTAGGAATTGTAGAAAATTGATAAGGGAAGCAAACAGACACAAGGAGAACTCTATGGCCATCAGAATTCATGACAATAAGAAGGAGTTTTGTAAGTATATTAGGAACAAAAAGAATACTGACAATGGTATTGGTCCTTTACTAGCTGGAAATGGTAGAATTATCAATAATAATGCAGAAAAGACAGAAGTATTCAATAAACATTTCTATTCTGTATTTGGGGGAAAACATGATATAGTCTCATCATATCCACTGCATGCATCCAATGAAGTGAGCTGTAGCTCATGAAAGCTTATGCTCAAATAAATTTGTTAGTCTCTAAGGTGCCACAAGTACGCCTTTTCTTTTTCGGATACAGACTAACACGGCTGCTACTCTCATCATAGGGTGATACTAACACTCTTTCCATTCCACTAGTATCACTGGAGGATGTAAAGCAGAAGCTGCTAAAGTCAGACATTTTAAAACCAGCATGTCCAGATAACTTTGAAGAGCTAGTTGAGGAGTTGGCTGGACCATTAACGTTGATTTTCAGTAAGTCTTGGAGCACTGGGGAAGTTCCAGAAAACTGGAAGAAAGCTAATGTTGTGTCAATATTTAAAAAGGGTGAACAGGATGACCTAGGTAATTATAGGCTTGTAAGCCTGACATCATTCCTGGGCAAGAAAATGGAGTGACTGATATGGGACTTGATTAATAAAGAATTAAAGAAGAGTAATGTAATTAATGCAAATCAACGTACGTTTATGGAAAATAGATCTTGCCAAGCTAACTTGGTATCTTTTCTGATGAGATTAAAAGTTTGGTGGATAAAGGTAATAGTGTTGATGTAATACACTTAGACTTCTGTAAGGTGTTTGACTCTGTACTGCACCTTTTGATTAATAACTAGAATGATGTAAAATGAACCTGGCACACATTAAATGGATTAAAAACTGGCTAACTAATAGATCTCGAAATGTAACTGTAAATGGAGAATCATCATTGATCAAGTGTGTTTCCAGTGGGGTCCCACAGGAATCGGTTCTGGGTTCTTCCCTATGTAACATAAAGTCATCACTGATCACATTTGCAGATGACACAAAAATTGGGGGAGTGGTAGATAATGAAGTTATTTATTATTTACAGGTCACTGATAGAGAGCAATCTGAATCTCTTGGTAAACTGGGCGCAAACAAACAATATGTATTTTAATACCGCTAAATGTAAATATACATATCTAGGAATGAAGACTGTCGGCCATACTTACAGGATGGGGGACTCTATCCTGGGAAGCAGCGACTCTGAAACAGATTTGGGGGTGGGGGTGAATAATCAGCTGACTATGAACTCTCAGTGTGATGCTGTGGCCAAAAAAGCTAATGTGATCCTGGGATGCATAAACAGAGAAATCTGGAGTAGGAGCAGAGAGGTGATTTTATCTCTGTCTTTGGCACTGGTGAGACCACTGCTGGAAAACTGCCCGGGCAGTGCAAATCGGAGGCTAAGCCTCCCCCAGAAAGGCTGGCCATGCAGAAGGGCAAATGCCCCAGATGTGAGGCGGGTCACCTCCCTTGGAGGCACTCCAGCACACCACCTTTGGAGTGTCGGAAGTGAAGCTCCCTAGAAGTGGGGGGGGGGGGCACTGGTGCCTGCACCTTGGCTCCACCCATGCTTTGCCCTGAGGCGCCATCCTCGCTCCACTTCTTCCCCTGGGACTATTGCTCACTCCTCTCTGCGGCGGAGAGAAGCAAGCAAGGGTGGGCTTTGGGGGAAGAGGCAGAGAGGAGTGAGCAGCAGGCAGCCTCACGGGAGGAGGCAGAGAGGAGCAGGAGGGATTCGGGGGAGGGGGCAAAGCAGGGGCAGGAAGAGGAGGGGTGAGGGCAGGGCCTTAGTGGAAGGGTGGCCATGGGGCCATGGTCAAAGCACCAGTGCCGCCCCCCTCCCCCACTACTTCTAGGGAGCTTCCAGTGCCCACGTGAAAGCCTCCCCAGACGGAAGACTCATGCGCCGTGTATGGAATCCTGGGCATAGGCACCAACTTTCCTTGGCATTGGGGGGCACTTGCACCCCCCCACCCCCACCGCCAGCCCCGCCCCAACTCTGCCCCCTCCCTGCCCCATTGGACCCCTCCCCAAATCCTCACCCCGGCTCCGCCTCTTCCCCGAGCGCGTTGTGTTCCTCCTCCTCCCCCCTCCCTCCCAGTGCTTACCGCGCAAAACAGCTGTTTCGCAGCTCAAGCACTGGGAGGGAGGGGGGAGAAGCAGGACACGGCGGCGCACTCAGGGGAGGAGGCGGAGCAGAGGTGAGCTGGGGCAGGGGGTCAGGGTGGGGAGCTGCCGGTGGGTGCAGAGCACCCACCAATTTTTCCCAGTGGGTGCTCCAGCCCCGGAGCACCCATGGAGTTGGCGCCTATGATCTTGGGTCCAGTTTGGTGCCCACAATTCAAGAAGGATGTTGATAAATTGGAGAGGGTTCAAAGAAGAGCCCCGAGAATGTTTAAAGGTTTAGAAAACCTGCCCTCTAGTGCTGAATGCAGGGAGCTCAATCTATGTAGCTTAACAAAGAGACGGTTCAGGGGTGGCTTGATCACAGTCTGTAAGTACCTACATGGGGAACAAATACTTAATATGGGCTCTTCCGTCTAGCAGAGACAGGTCCAACACAAGCCAATGGCTGGAAGTGGAAGCTTGGCAAATGCAGCCTAGAAATAAGGGGCACATTTTTGACAGGGAGGGTAATTAACCACTGGAACAATTTCTCAAGGGCCGTGGTGGATTCTCCATCTTTGGCAGCTTTTAAATCAAGACTGGATGTTTTTCTAACAGATCTGCTCTGGGAATTATCTGGTGGCAGGTCTCTGGCCTGTGCTCTATAGGGGCTCAGACTCGAGTGGTCCCTTTTAACCTTGGAATCTGTGAATCTAAGATAAAGCAGCAGGTGCGCCCAGGGCTTGGATCTCTGCCAGGGCAGGGGTAGCACAGTTCTCAACCTGGGGCTCGACCACCCTGCCTTTCCCATGCTGTTACATGGGAGGGGGGATTCGGGGGTGGGGGGTTAAGAACCACTGGTTTATGTCCAGCATGGAGCAAGAACATGGGAGTGAGGATTTCTGTTCCTGCTGCCACTGACTCTGTGTGTGACCTTGGATGAGTCACTTCCCCTCTGACCTTATGGTTCCTGTCATAAATATAAAGGGAAGGGTAAACCCCTTTAAAATCCCTCCTGGCCAGAGGAAAAATCCTCTCACCTGTAAAGGGTTAAGAAGCTAAAGGTAACCTCGCTGGCACCTGACCAAAATGACCAACGAGGAGACAAGATACTTTCAAAAGCTGGGAGGAGGGAAAAAAAACAAAGGTTCTGTGTCTGTCTGTATGCTGCTTTTGCCGGGGACAGAACAGGAATGGAGTCTTAGAACTTTTAGTAAGTAATCTAGCTAGGTATGTGTTAGATTATGATTTCTTTAAATGGGTGAGAAAAGAACTGTGCTGAATAGAATGACTATTCCTGTCTGTGTATCTTTTTTGTAACTTAAGGTTTTGCCTAGAGGGATTCTCTATGTTTTGAATCTAATTACCCTGTAAGGTATTCACCATCCTGATTTTACAGAGGTGATTCTTTTCTTTTTACCTCTATTAAAAGTCTCTTTGTAAGGAAACTGAATGCTTTTTCATTGTTCTAAGATCCAAGGGTTTGGGTCTGTGGTCACCTATGCAAATTGGTGAGGATTTTTACCAAAGCTTCCCCAGGAAGGGGGTGAAAGGGTTGGGAGGATTCTGGGGGGAAAGACGTGTCCAAACTACATTTCCCAGTAAACTCAGATAAAGTTTGGTGGTGGCAGTGGAAATCCAAGGGTAAAATTAATTTGTACCTCGGGGAAGTTTTAACCTAAGCTGGTAAAAGTAAGCTTAGGAGGTTTTCATGCAGGTCCCCACATCTGTACCCTAGAGTTCAGAGTGGGGAAAGAACCTTGACAGTTCCCCTCTAAAATGGGGATACAGACAAGGTGGGCCAGGGGCTAACTGATTTCGGCGGGGCTGGCTAGTTTGTCATGGTACCAGTTGAGCTTGCCCCTGAATTGGAGGCTCTGGGCTCTGTGTACGCTGCCCCCCCACGCCTGGCAGCTCCAGGGCTGGGAGTGCTGAGCTGCAGTGGAAGCTGCGTCCGGCGCTCAGCCCTGCTCTGATCTCCCCGCCCGCCCGGCTGTTCTGTCCTGTGCAGGTTCTTCCGCGGCCCTCAGCACCGTGTGTCCGCGCGGCCTAGCTGGCGGGATGCAGAGCTGAGGGCTCCTGGTTGGTCAGCGTTACGGAGCTGCTGCGGCCGGCCAGTGCGGGAGCAGCTTGCTGGGGAGTCCCAGAGAACAGCACTGCCTGGACACTTGGCGTTCGTAGCTTGGCAGGGTCAGATTGTGCCCACCCAGATGCGTGCTGGATCCTCTGTGTCTGCTTGGACCTGGGGGGGACAGGTTCCTCTCAGCCCTCGTCCCACACAGGGCAGTCTCCCCACCCTGGGGCAGCGGAAAAGGGGGCGCCAGACAAGGGTTCTTGCTGCACCTCGGGAGCACCCTGTGCTGCGGAAGGACGTGGCGCGAAGAGCGAGACTTGCCCAGCGCAGGGCCTCAGCTCGTTCGGGCATCAAGGCGCCGGAACCAGCCCACCCTGCCTGGAGCAGAGGTGCCACTTAGGGCTGCAATCGGGCAACGCAGCTCAGCTGCTGCCAGGCCTGGCGACCTGGGGGAAAGGTGCCTGAGCCCCCAGCAGCACCCCACCCCCCTTCCCGTCAGCCCCGCCAGGCCTGGCTGGACCTGGTAGCGACTGCCTTGTGACCGGCCCGTCCACGCCTGTTCTCAGGGCGACGTGGTTCCTGTCGGGGGCCAGGAAGGGTGGACACGTTATCACGGCTCAGGCAGCATCTGCAGCACTGAGCTGCCCTGGGTCACTCTCATTCCGGCCAAGGGGCTTGTGCTGCCCCCAGGTGGGGCTCAGCTCAGGCCGAGCTCCCCCCCGCAGAGCGGATGATGCTGATCACCACGGCCTGCCTCCCCCTCCGCTCACCCCCGCGTCACACAGTGAATCAGCTGACAGTGCTGCCGTCTAAAGTACCATCTCTGGCCTCTGACCCCACCCCCCCCGAACCACCCCTCCAGGCCCACCCCCCAAGAAAGCACCCCAGTGCCCGATGCCCAGTTTCCGGGCTGGCAGCTTTCGCCTGGCCAAGGTGCTGTGCCTTCCATGATAGCCGGGCACTGTGACCCCCACCCCCGCAGAGAAACCAGGGCAGAGCAAGAGCAGGTGTCGCAGGCACACGCCTTCTGCCTCCTTTGCCCATGGTGGAAGCAGCCAGGGACTGTGCCCGAAGTGCCGCCGAGCAGTGCGGGGATGAAGGGCGGGGGGACAGGTGCTGGCCGACGGCGTGTCCAAGCGCCAGGGTCTCTGGAGAGGTTGGGGGAGCTGAGTCCCTGCCAGGGATGGTGAGGTCACTGGGGGTGAAGGCCGTTTGGGGGGGTCTGGTGTGATGGATCTGCAGAGCACGGTCTCCATTGCCCATCAGCCCCTTTCCCCACTGCACTTCCCCTGCCTCAGGTCAGGTTCCAGGAGGTGGCCAGGCTCTGTTTGGGGGTGGGAGCCACGTGGCAGCAGGGAGCTGGAGAGAGGCCCAGGAACAGGCTGTGACCACCAGCCAATGAAGGAGGCGGCGAGTTTCACCTTCTCCCTGGAGCAGGATTTCCCTGTGAAGAATCTCAGAGCAGCCCCAGTGAGACTGTACGATTACTATGAGCTGGGTGAGTCCCGCCCTGGTAGAGCCGCTCCCGCGGGCCCCATGGTGCAGTCTGTGGCTGCAGAGGGTATGTCCTGTCCTGGCTCCAGCCTTGCTATGGCTGCTCCCGTTATTAGGGTGGGGTGGGGTCACTGTAATCTCCCCTGAAGCCCAAGTGACCCATGTTCATGGCTCATTTATCACCCCTGCCCAAGCCTCTCCATACCGGAGCTCTGATGGGCTCATTTCTCAAATTATGAATATATATGACTCCACCCACTATGGAAAGTTACTCTCCAGCTCATGAGCCAACCATTTAAGGTTGTCTTGTTTAGTAAAAATACATTTGGTATGCTGTTTTGGGTGCTTAATGAAATTCCGGTTACTGTCCTAATGCAGCTTGACAAAGTCATGAGCAAAAAGTTAATTCTCTAGTAAATAAGCAATATCTCATTCCCCATTTGCAGCATACTAGAAATGTACAATACATAAGAATCTGAAATTATTAAGCTATAGAATTGCTTAAATAAATGTATATTTATAGCATACCCTCCCAGCTAGCAACGATATGTACCAAATCTAGTGTAAAGGCTCTATTTATCTGCACATCACCATGTTTGAATGGTTTTAACACCCAGTGGAAACGCATCTTTCTTTAGAAGATATCTGAAGTACAAATGGAAAAGCTGATTAAAATTGATTTAAACGGAGACTTTCCACTTGGTGATTTAAGTCCTTATTTAAATCACTGAATTAAATCACCTTGATTTAAATCAATTCACCCCAGTTATTTCACACGTTTTTGTGACTTTGTCATCTGTTCTTTCGTTGCTGTACTACATGGTGAGTTTATTTATCTGTAATGATGGAGTGTATTTCTCTCCTGCTGTTCCATACAATGTACAATGCTCATTTTTGCCTAAGACACTTGCTCCTGAGATATTCCTCTGCACCCTCTGCAGCTAAGTCAGAAAGCAGGAGTTAAAGTTCTTTAATACGTATATCTGTAACTCACCAACCCCCAAAATAAGGTAAGTTCTGTGTACAAGTGTGAATCATGATGCACTAATTTGGTCAGTGGTTCACAAACTATTTACCATCCAGCCTTTCTTTTATCAAAGAAAATAACCTAGGAGAGGAAAGGCAGGAGAGTAACAGGGGCTGGCTGGTGGTTCCCTTCTCCATCTGAGCAGCCAGGAAGCAGCATGCATTTGTGTGTGCATTGAAGGGTGGCTTTTAACCTTGAAATTCTCCCATGTGTGTTGGCAGAGGACTGGGGGGGAGTTAAAAAGTCAAAAGCCAAATTAAAACCATGATCTGATGGAGTTCTAAATCTCATGGTTTTTGAGGGTCTGACTCATGAGTTGGCAATGCTGTGGCAGAGCCTGTTCAGATACCGAGCGCGGGCACGAAGCCTGTGCCCACTGAGAGTGGGCACTGGGGACAGGTGATGGCCTCAAACGACGGCCTTCCTTAGCCGCTGGGGATGTTACTTTGATCTGCAGAAGGCAGGTGTGTGTGTGCTTGGGGAGTGACAGGAGCACCCACCTGCCAGACACCCGACACGGGCGCCTCCAGCTCGGTCCTTCAAAGCCAGCTCCTAGGACTCTCACCGGGGCTGCTCTGCTCTGGCTTGTGGCTGCTCTTTCTTTGCTGTGCTAAATCCATTTGTTTTTTAACAATGCAGGAAAATGGCTTCTAAAGCCCGACAAAGTTCAGCATGCTGCCAGGCCAGATGCCGTGCTGCAGATGCGCTAGGACGCCCTTGTAAGTTGTTATGATCTTACATGCGCTAGTTAATGCCTTGTAAACACCTGGTGAAATCAGACACTCAGCTGCCATCTGGGAGAACCATGGGCTTCCCCTGGATTGTAAAGCAAGGAAGTGACCAGCCTGCACAGGGAGATTTTGTCTCAGATTTTCCCCAGCAGTTCGGACACTGCAGCCAAGGCCAGGGCCTGGGAACCTGAAAGGGAAAGGAGCTAGGCAGGGAGCATAAGCAGAAGGGAAACGTAACTGGCTGGTTCCCATAGCCTGCATGGGGAGAGATGCACAAAGGAGACAGAAAGAAAACGTTTCAGTCTTTGCCATGTTACTAACCAAAGGGGGTGTTAGTAGATGAGCTGGGAGATCCATTTACTCCTCATTAGTAATTAGCTGCTGCCCCCATCCTCGCTCACCAGCTCTGCCTTTCGCAGACCTACTAGTTTCCCTTTTGCGTGGCTCTACCCGCGGCCCTGACTTTTCACCTGCAGGCCTGACCTGCCGACTATTCCAGCCCTGGTCTCCACTCGTGCGTGTGGGGCAGAATTGCAGTGGGGACACCTTTGTGTTCTCGGTATTCTGGGCACCTTTGTTGGCTGGAAATAAGGGGAAACCACATGAAAAACAAGGCACCACGTGTTATTTTAAGGACATTTTAGGGACACACAATTTCCTGTAGCACAGCAAGGCTTTTTCTCTCAAGTGGGCATTTCCAGTGCCCTTGAGTGCACAATGCACTTACCATAAGCTGCAATTTAATATTTAAAATGGTACTTATCAGTTTGAATAAATCCCAGTGTGTTTCAACTCATAAAACTTATATGTACAACTGAAATCAACTTCACTTTGAAGCCCAGCCTTAAGAGAATCAATATGCAGCAGGCTTCTGCAATTTGTCCAGGTCTGTTTACACAAGGAGAATATTCTTCCACTGCTGCATGTGAGGTAGGAATGGATTTAATGAATGCCACAAGGGAGAAGAAGAAGCTGGCTAGCGTGGTTCAAAGCCCCAGCCCTTCCCCTGCATGCTCGGTTACCAGATTCAGCAATTCTGAAGTCAATAGCTGTGCAGGATTAAATGCCCAATCCCTGGGACATGCGTGGCATAGAGGGGAACTCCACTTTGGAGTGAGCAGCTTTCTTTGGAAGGTGGGGAGATGTGGGTCAGGGAGGGTTTCTCCCTGCAATGGGGCCATCTGTCCTCCCCAGCTGGGGTGGGAAGGACTGTGCATTCAGCAAATCCCCCATGCAGCTATAGGTGGGAATCTTCTCACACCTTTTAGCTGCTCCTCATTATAAGGCACAGCACTGCTCTATAATGAGGAGCCCTGTCATAAATATAAAGGGAAGGGCAAACACCTTTAAAATCCCTCCTGGCCAGAGGAAAAACCCTCTCACCTGTAAAGGGTTAAGAAGCTAGGATAACCTCGCTGGCACCTGACCAAAATGACCAATGAGGAGACAAGATAGTTTCAAAGCTGGAGGGGGAGAAACAAAGGCTCTGTGTGTGTCTGTGTGATGCTTTTGCCGGGAACAGAAAGGAATGGAGTCTTAGAACTTAGTAAGTAATCTAGCTAGAGATGCGTTAGATTCTGTTTGTTTAAATGGCTGCTAAAATAAGTTGTGCTGAATGGAATGTAGATTCCTATTTTTGTGTCTTTTTGTAACTTAAGGTTTTGCCTAGAGGGATTCTCTGTTTTGAATCTGATTACCCTGTAAGGTATTTACCATCCTGATTTTACAGAGGTGATTTTTTTACTTCTATTAAAATTCTTCTTTTAAGAACCTGATTGCTTTTTCCTTGTTCTCAAGATCCAAGGGTTTGGGTCTGTGTTCACCTGTGCAAATTGGTGAGGATTTTTATCAAGACTTCCCCAGGAAAGGGGGTGTAGGGAGCTTTTTTGGAGGAAAAGATGTTTCCAGGTGGGCTCTTTCCCTGTCATATATCTGTTAGGTGCTTGGTGATGGCAGCAATAAAGTCCAAGGAAAATAGTTTGTACCTTGGGTAAGTTTTAATCTAAGCTGGTAAAAATAAGCATAGGAGGTTTTCATGCAGGTCCCCACCTCCGTACCCTCGAGTTCAGAGTGGGGGAGGAACCTTGACAGGCCCCCTTGCTGAATCCAGCCAATGAGGATTCCGTTTTCTTTGAGAGCCCTGATACAACATGCAACCTCTTGTTCAAATCAGTCGCTGCCCCGAAGTGCTGGGGAGTAGCCAGGTGGCACCTGTCTTTATTAAAAGGCCCTGGGGCAAACCTGGGAATGCACCCCAGCAAGCCCCATTGTGCAGTAGCTGGTACATGGTCATGGCCTGACACAGTGATATGGGTACAAAGCCTGAGTGTGGCCAGACCCAGCCCAATGACCATAGGATGTCCCACTTCGAAGGGAATAAAGAGACTTCCCAGCAGAACCACTCTGCTCCACTACAGAGCCATCCTATTTGTGTTCTTCCCACTGCTGATACAGCACTGACCCCCCAGAGAGACCTGGTGCCCCATTGCGCTGGGCGCTGCTCAGCCAGACAAAGAGGCAGCCTGCCACTCCAAACAGACCAAACTCGATTGACATGAATAGACCATGCCACTCTGCAGAGCGTTTTAACCCCTCATGTCCCAGCGTCCGGACCCAGCTGAGCGCACTGACCCGAGGGTGCCCCCATCACAGCAGTCCCCTGGTGTCCGGGGGAGGCAGGGGGGGTGTTACTGGGCATTCAGCATCAAAGCAAACGAGGAGAACCCAGGAGATCTGGGGTTTACCGGGCGTCCACTAACTGCCTTCTCTGGCTGTTTGCTCTCACCCCAGTCCCCAGCGGGGCAGGGGTCACAGCAGTTTCAGCGCGAGGGTCTGAGGCCAGGGGTTTCAGCTGAAAGGATGTAGGTGCTTTTGAAAAATCACACCCTTAAATCCCAGCTGAGGCTCTGATCCCCCAAGGCAGCTCCTGGGGCACTGGAGGGGTAGGGTTGCCAACTTTCTAATTGCACAAAACCAAACACCCCTGCCTCGCCCCTGCCTGGACCCTTCTCTGAGGCGCTGCCCTCTCTCACTCTAGCCCTCCTCCCTCCATCGCTCGCTCTCCCCCACCCTCACTCACTTTCACGGGGCTGGGGCAGGGGGTTGGGGTGCAGGAGGGTGTAGGGTGAGGGCTCTGGCTGGGGGTGTGAGCTCTGGGGTGGGGCCAGGGATGAGGGGATTGGAGTGTGAGAGGGGGCTCTGGGCTGGGGCAGGGGGTTGGGGTGCAGGAGGGTGTAGGGTGAGGGCTCTGGCTGGGGGTGTGAGCTCTGGGGTGGGGCCAGGGATGAGGGGATTGGAGTGTGAGAGGGGGCTCTGGGCTGGGGCAGGGGGTTGGGGTGCAGGAGGGTGTAGGGTGAGGGCTCTGGCTGGGGGTGTGAGCTCTGGGGTGGGGCCAGGGATGAGGGGATTGGAGTGTGAGAGGGGGCTCTGGGCTGGGGCAGGGGGTTGGGGTGCAGGAGGGTGTAGGGTGAGGGCTCTGGCTGGGGGTGTGAGCTCTGGGGTGGGGCCAGGGATGAGGGGATTGGAGTGTGAGAGGGGGCTCAGCGCTGGGGCAGAGGGTTGGGGTGTAGGCTCCGGGACAAAGTTTGGGTGCGGGAGGCGGCTTAGGGCTGGGGCAGGGTGTGGGGTCTGGGAGGGAGTTAGGGTGAGGGAGGGGGGATCCAACCTGGGGCAGGAGGCTTGGGGTGCGGGCTCTGGCCGGGTGGCACTTACCTCCAGAGGCTCACAGTGGGCAGCACAGCAGGGCTAAGGCAGGCTCCCTGCCTGCCCTGTCTCCGCGCCGCTTCCAGAAGCGGCTGGCATGTCCGGCCCCTAGGCGGAAGTGCAGCCAGGTGCTTCTGCACAGTGCATGCTGCCCATACCCGCAGGCACTGCCCCTGCACTGCAGCTCCCATTGGTTGCATTTCCCGGCCAACGGGAGCTGCAGAGGCGGCGCTCGGGGTGGGGGCAGTGCGGGGAGCTTCCCTGATCACCCCTGCTCCTAGGGGCTGCAGGGACATGGAGGCTGCTTCCGGGAACTGCATGGAGCCAGGGCAGGCAGGGAACCTGCCTTAGCCCTGCTGTACCACTGACCAGACTTTTAACGGCCTGGTCGATGGTGCTGACCAGAGCTGCCAGGGTCCCTTTTCAACGGGGCGTTCTGGTCAAAAAGTGGATGCCTGGCAACCCTATGGAGGGGTGAGGACAGCAGGGAGGATCCCTGCTTACAGTGTCCCTTGCTCTTACACAGGACCCCGGATAAATGAGGGGAGGGGAGCCTGCAGCGCTGAGGGGTTCCTCTTCCCCTCCTAGTCTTGGCCTTGCATCAGGCCTGGCCAAGGGAGATGGGGACAGGTCTCCCGAGGGTGCTGGGCCTGCACTGACTTGCCTCCCTCCAGCCTCTGTGGGAGAGGAGCCATGGGCAGAGAGGGGGGTCTCCACTCGACAAGTGCCCACCTCCACTGCAGTGAGGCACTGAGGGCCCAGGATGTGGGCAGTGTGAGGAGCTGGGCAGGGGGGGCACCATGACAAGGCCCCTCCTTGCCCCGCCCCTTGCCTGCTTGGCAGGAGGCCGTGATGTTACCAGATTTGCTCCTTACTTTGGGATACACGCATTTATTAGGGTTACTCTTCGGGGGGGGGGGGGGGGGGGTGTTCTGCAATTCTATTAATGTCCTGCTTGTGTCACTTGTGTTCTCATACGGAGCTCGACTTCTCCCTCCTGCAAGTCCCCTCCCAATGGAGCTGTCCTGCCGGACCTCGGTTCCCCCGGGCTGGGTTCCTCCAGCCCCAGAACTGGATGAACACGCGCGCGCGCACACACACACACACACACACACACACGCGCACACACACAAATTAACAGAGCGAGTCTGAATGCACCGGGTCAATCAGCACTTTCAAGCTGCCACCCTTATGTGCCCCAGGTGCTGCACCAGAACAGAGTAACTCTGAGCAGGCGGGGTCGAGCTGCACTTCCAGGCTGCCGCCCTCGTATGTCCCAGGTTCAGCACGTCCCTATCCCCACGTTCACGTTACAGCTGTACTGCCAGTAACCCACTGGATGAGCAAACCCCACAGTATTTTGGGGCACTCCAGGGACCTTTAGCTTAGGTAAAAGAAGCGTTGCTGCAGAGTAAATGGGGAGGCTAAAGACACAAAAGAGTAAAGCTCACAGAGAGAGAGAGAGAGAGAGAGAGGGAAGAAACCAGCTTAACCATAAAAGTTATTTATTGAATAATAGTGATACCCGCACAAGGAGAGCCTAAACCAACATAACAGTTACATTATGAAAGGTTAATACCTGAGTTAGAAAAGAACACAGAGAGAGAGGGCGGGATCTCCACCGCTCCAGGAAGCTGGAACTGGTCGGGGTTCCCAGGTGATGGTGGTAGCTCAGGGTCCTGAGTGCTGGAGACAGGCAGAGCCCCCAGCACGATCAGTCAGGAGAAGATGAAATCCCAGTGGAACTGATGCAGAGTTTGGATCCAGGCATCAGAACACTGACTGGAGTGCGGGTAGGTTTTTTTGTATGGAAACAACAGTGGTTCAAGGGAGAACACTAGATTTGTTTATGGGTAAACTGATGACTCAAGGGGTTTCTTTAGGCTAGACAATAGGAGCTGATCACTCTTGGCGATGGGTGGTGTTCCTTCCAGGGAGCTCACAGTGCAGCTAGGCTGCTTCAGTATTTTGGATATCAGTCAAGGATTTATTACTAGAATTGGTCTGATAACTGCTGAGCTGGGTGTGTGCAGGTGTAGGTTCATTAACATCCAGGATGCAGTGCGTCCCTGCTCTTCTGGGCCCAGAGTTCAGTGCGGTTCTTTCCTTGGAATCTCTGTTCTCCATTCCATGTGCTAGTGGAAATGCCTCCCTGTCCCATCTTTGATGCAGATGAGGCTGGGGGAGTTGCCTTAATCTTGTCACCCTTGTCAGGAGGGGTCTAGGTGTGTCTCCCACCGCCCTTCACTGCTCTCTGCAAGTCTTTTCTCGGATCGGTTTTGGTTAAAGCAGAGGCTGGGGCAGGGGTGTCTTTTGTGAGTCAGACAGCCTGGATACTGCGCCCTGGTTCCCCAAGAACACAGAGCTGACTGGTATCAGTGACCAGCTGTGTGTCGCACTCAGGTGGAGCGTGAGGATGAGCTGGACGTGGCCAAAGCCCCATCAGCACATGGGACCATTCAGGAGAGTCACACCCCCATCCCCACTAGACCCCAGCGCCCCAAGGCCTGGCGCCTCAGCTGCACAATGACCCTCGCTCCACTGACAAGCCATCGATGTGCCCTGCTGCCCCGGCTCCCAGAACAGGGACCCTCCTGCCCCTCCGGTGCAGTACGAGCTCAGAGCCCTGTGCTCTGCTACCTTGCCAGGTACCCGCCCCCAAGCTGGTCAGGGATCCCTTCACTTTTCTAGCCTGGCGGTGGCTGTTCCCCCAGCCTGCTCCCTCCAGCAGCCGCAGCCACCACGGGTGCTTTCCCCCAAGCTGTGCAGCCTTCATCCAGCACCGTCCCTGCGTGAGCCGAGTGGCCCGGAACAAACCAGGTGGCCTGACCCAGTCCTGTCCCTGTCGGGGCACCACTGAGCTGCTCTGGGCTGGCATTCCACTCTGCCAATGGGATGGGGGTTGGCAGAAGGAGATCAGGGGTGGCATTTCCCACCACCCCTAATCTAGCCATCCAAGACTCTGGGGCCAGCTCCCCAATTAATCAGGACTCATGGCCAGTCGGGCTGCCCCTTTCACGTGGTATCCATGTGGAGTGGAACTGGGTATGAGTTTAGGCACTCAGGCTGGGATTTCCAAGGGAGTCCAAGGGAGTTAGGCATGCACCAATTCAGTGAAAATCTAAGGCTACAGCAATAAACTGGGCTGGCTTCAGCGTCTCCGCACAGCCTGCTCTCTAGAGGAGCAGCTACCGATGCCTCCATAGTATAGACAAGCCCAGAGCAAACCAACAGAGACCCTGGAAAGCCCCAGCAGGGCAGGGCTCTGCATGGCCCCCACGGGCTCAGGTCCTACCAGTCATGACTTCCCTTTGTTCTCTGGATCCTCGGCACCGATCCTGGGTCCGCACTGGATCCCCCGTGGGTTTCTGGAGTCTCTTCAGTTGTGTGTGTAGAGAGGGGGGCACGCGGGGATGCAGCCACATCCTTCCTTAGACAGGGGCTGGCCAGAATTGATGTGGTGAAGCCGAGATATGGCTTGGCACAAGGTGCCCTGTGCGGAGAAAGCGCTGGTATAAACAGGACACTGCACTGACCGGGGACAGGGCCGGGTCTGGAGGGGCAGGACGAGCTGTCCCCAGTCGCTCGGTCTCAGGTCTGATTTCTGGGGGGCAAATGCTGCTCTTCGAGATGCTCCCGCAGCTGTGCCCAGACCACACTGGGGCTGTGTAGCCTGTTTGGGTCATTGGCTGGGGCTGTCTCGGGATGCCCAGCTGTGACCAAGGGTAGAATTGGGCTCTGTGATGCCAGGACTGGCCGTGACAGAGACCTGAGCCGTTCCATGGACACCGATCTAAGGGATACGGGCCCCAGGCCTGATGCCTGACGCTCACCCCCTTCCTGAATCACTCTCCCCTGGACAGGGGCCTCTCGCCCCACCCCCAGCTTCCCCAGCCCCAAGGGGCCCTGTCTGCCTGTTGGTGCTGAAATCCCTGTTACCTTTGAACGGTCCCTGAGGACAGGTAAATATTTGAGGGTAAACCAGCAAGGGGCAGTGACCTGGGGTCAGATCTCTGCATCCCTGGAGCTGACAGCAAGCCAGGGCAAGCAGGCTGCAGCCTCACTGTGGAGGTGTCTGCAGTGGTGGGGGAGGGAGGGTGACTTCAGTTGAACACCTCCTCTTGACCACTTACCAGCTTGCTGAGAGAGCATCCCTCCAGAGCTTGACCAGAGTCAGGCCTTGCCCCTGTCTTAGGGCCGCTGGGCACAGGCTCGAGGTGCAGATCTCCCGAGAGCTGACACCATGCAGTGCCTAGAACCAGCTGGCCCGTCAAACTCACGCCGGAGCTGAGATGCACCCTGTCCCAGCGCTCTGCCCGATGGGGTGTGCTGCCGGTGCCTGGCTTCAAGGGGGTTGGTGCAGCATAGACCTCGCACAGACCCTTTGCAGGGGTGTCTAGTACGGTAGTGTTCTTTCCTTAATACACAGGTCTGTACAAAACCAGTGAACCCTAGGTGCATTTCCCTGCCTCGCTTTCCTCACTGCTCCAGAGCATTCTCTGGGCAGGGCTCAGGGTTGTCCTGGATGGCCCTGGGTCTTCTGTTACAGTCCACGGCCTGTGATCCGAAACCTGGAGCTTCTCCCGCAGATCGCCTACTCTGACCTCGGCTATCTCCTGCCCAGACATCCTGTGTGGCTCTTCCCCTTTTGAATCCTTTTATACAGGCCTGCTTTGTCCCCTGTCTCCTTGTCCAGTCTGGGGAATCTCCACTCGGCTTCCCTCCTCGCTTTAGACAAGGGGAGAAAGTAGCTTCTCCTAGAATATCAAGGTTGGAAGGGACCTCAGGAGGTCATCTAGGCCAACCCCCTGCTCAAAGCAGGACCAATCCCCAATTTTTGTCCCAGATCCCTAAATGGCCCCCTCAAGGATTGAACTCACAACCCTGGGTTTAGCAGGCCAATGCTCAAACCACTAAGCTATCCCTCCCCCTCCTAGACTCCAGCAAACCCATGGGCACAAGGTGCTTCACCCTGAATAGGTGGTTGTTGAGTTCTGAGGACCTACGATTGTCCCTGATCTGCGAGGGACATGCTTAAAGCTTCGTCAGCAATGGTGGATACACAGAAACAGAAGGGCATTTATGACACAGCAATTTTCAGGGCAACAACTTCATAATAACTCCATAATACCAACCAGAAACATAGGTTCCCCAAATCGTCACACTGACCAACCCTCTCCCCATACCCTCTCCTCAAACCTAACCCTTCCTTTGGACAGTCAGGGTTCGCGTCTCCAGGTTGCTCTGCAGGACTCATCCGGTCCCAGTGGAACCTCCAGCCCCCAACTGACCCCTGCATTGGATGGGGGAGTGAAAGAGACAATGCACCCCCACATGGGTGAAGGTGAGATGGGGAAGTGGGTGTTTTGGTTACCCAACCTGTTTGCCCATCACTCCAGGGAGAGGGTGTGACATTATTGACATGAACTGGGACCGTATAGATCATTGTTGCAACCAAGATCCTGTACCAAATCTTGTACAAAGAAGGTAAAGTAAGGTATCTATGAGGAAGTTATGACTTGCTGGTGTGACGATGTGAAGCAGCAGGGAGGGGGGAGTGTTGACCTGGGAATGTGCCCTGGGGACGGGAGACCTGAGAGCCTGTCACCTGAGCCAGGAGGGGGAGGGGGAGGTAACACCTCTGCCCAGGAATGTGGACGGAGGCTGGAGCAGGGAACCTGCTGGGTAGGTTTAGTTTTCAGTTTGGGGCTGGGAGGAGGAACACAGGGAACCCCAGGGCTGGGGTCTAAGCTCCCTGCTCCCCCAGAAGGACTTCACTGAGGGGTCCTGGGTGTACCCACAAGCTCTGTTTTGGACTGTGTTCCTGTTGTCCAATAAACCTGCTGTTTTACTGGCTGGCTGAGAGTCTCAGTGAATCCCAGGAAGAGGGGTGCAGGGCCTGGACTCCCCCACACTCCGTGACAACTGGTGGCAGCGGTGGGATCTACTGCACCCCGTGAACGGCGCCTCCTGCAGTAAGTGACTGGGGAACAGTAAAACGAAGGGGGATTGACGGGGACCAGGTGTGCTGAAGATTCAGAGAGAGACGGTTCCAGGGGGCGGTTAACCCCTGGGAGTGTGTGACCAGAGAGAAGGACTTTTGCAGTAACAGGGTCCCCCGGGGGATTGCAGCAAGCGGTCCCAGGGGCGGAGGAGTCTGCAGCTCGACCCTGGCAAAGAGGTGGTGACCTCAAGAAGGACTGGCACACGAGGGGTTTTTCCTGGAAACCGTGGAAAGCTGCCCGGCCTGCGAGTGGCCAGCAGGGAGATGTACGCTAAACGCCTTAAGAGCGACCTGGTGGAGCTGTGCAGGCAGAGGGGGCTGCGCATTGGGAGGTCCACCAAGGAACAGCTGATTGCCCAGCTGGAGGAGAGGGATCGCTTGGATGACCCGATCCCTGTCCCGGAGGGAAGCCGCCCGGGGGACGCAGCGTGGGCCCTCGGGCCTGACCAGGCTGGGAGGGGTCAGACTGCTGCCCAGGACACCCCGAGACCCTTCCTACCTATGCCTGGGGGAGGGGTTGGGGGAAGCCCAGCGAATACCGAGGGCACCCTGACCCCAGCAGCCAGCAGGGGATCCTCCCGGCGGAGCTCCCCATCCCTGGAGCGGATGCGGCTGGAATGGGAGAGGGAGAGGAAAATGAGGGAGCTGGAGGATCATGAAAAACAACGTCAACATGAGGAGAAACAACGTCAACATGAGCAGGAGGAGAAGGAGAGGGAGCGTCAGGAGAAGGAGAAACAAAGACAGCATGAACTGGAGCTGGCCAGGCTGAGGAGCAGTGGGGCCCCGGCTGCGGTGAGTGAGGGGGGACCCAAGACTGCAAGGGGCTTTGATAAGTGCTTCCTGGCCCAGCGGAAGGAGGGGGAGGACATAGATAGCTTCCTGACGGCCTTTGAGAATGCCTGCGAGATGCACAGGGTTGACCCTGCAGACAGGCTCCAGTTCCTCACCCCCTTACTGGACCCCAAAGCCGTGGAGGTGTACAGCCGGATGACAGGGGCGGAGGCAGGGGACTATGAACTGTTCAAACAGGCCCTGCTCCGTGAGTTTGGGCTGACCCCCGAGATGTACCGGAGAAGGTTCCAGAGTCAGCGTAAAACGCCTGAGGCCACCTACCTACAACTGGTCAACAGGATGCAGGGATATGCCCGCAAGTGGACTGCGGGGGCCCAAACTAAAGAGGACCTGCTTGACCTAATCGTACTGGAGCAGCTGTATGAACAGTGCCCTTCCGACCTGAGGCTGTGGCTGGTGGACAAAAAGTTCGCGAACCCACAGCACGCAGGGCAGCTGGCCGACGAGTTTGTGAACAGTCGGTCAGGGGGTAGCAGGGAGGAGTCCCAAAAGAACAGGCCCCCCCCGATGCAGAGAGAGAGTCACCATGGGGCCTCCCAGCGGGGAAATAGGGAGAACCCCCTCCAAAGGGGAGCGCCTGGTGTCGGGCCCCTCCGACCCGCTCGAGGGGACCAACGTGACCTGAGCTGCTATCACTGTGGCCAGAGAGGCCACGTACGGGCCCAGTGCCCCGGGCTCAGGGATAAACTGAGCAGACCCAACCTACCCAGGGTTAACTGGGTAGGGACTCAGCTGGACGAGGGGCAGACGACCCAGGAAAGGGGGGCTACCAGTTTACCACCTGCTCAGGAGGGAAGAGTACCCCCGGCCAGCCCCGCCAGAGGGCTGGGTGCTCTGGACTCAGGGTGCTCAGTTTACAGGGTGGGCGCGGGGCTGTCCCTCCGGAGAGAGTGCCTTGTTCCCCTGAAGGTGGATGGGAGGAAGGTCAATGGATACTGGGATACGGGGGCGGAGGTGACGCTGGCCCGGCCCGAGGTGGTGGCCCCAGATCGGGTGGTGCCCAACACCTACCTGACCCTGACGGGGGTGGGTGGGACCCCATTTAAGGTGCCCGTGGCAAGAGTACACCTGAAATGGGGGGCCAAGGAGGGCCCCAAGGATGTGGGGGTACACCACCATTTGCCCACTGAAGTTTTGATGGGGGGAGACCTAGAGGACTGGCCAAGCGACCCCCAGACCGCTCTGGTTGTGACCCGTAGCCAGAGCCGGCGAGGGGCACTGCGACCTGACCCTGGGGAGGGTACCACACCGGAGGCTCAAGACCCTACTCGGGTGGGGAGGGGGCGCCAAGGGGCACGGCTCAGAGAGGCTGAGGCCTTAGACCTGACCACTGAGGGGGAACTGGGCCCCATCCCTTCCCCAACCACTGAGTTCCAGGCCGAGTTGAGGAAAGATCCCTCCTTGCGGAAGCTCAGGGACCTGGCCGACCTCAGTGTGGGACGGACCATGAGGAGAGGCTGCCAGGAGAGGTTCCTGTGGGAGAAGGGGTTCCTGTACCGAGAATGGGCTCCCCCAGGAGAAGGGGAGTCCGGTGGGATCAGGAGGCAGCTGGTGGTCCCCCAGAAGTATCGCCGCAAGCTCCTGTACCTGGCCCATGACATCCCCCTCGCAGGGCACCAGGGAATCCGGCGCACCCGGCAGAGGTTGCTACAGAACTTTTACGGGCCCGGGGTCTTTACCACGGTCCGGCAGTATTGCCGATCCTGTGACCCCTGTCAGAGGGTGGGGAAGGCCCGGGACAAGGGGAAAGCGGCCTTGAGACCTTTGCCCATCATAGAGGAGCCTTTCCAGAAGGTGGCCATGGACATCGTGGGGCCTCTCAGCAAGACGACCCGGTCGGGGAAGAAATACATTCTGGTGGTGGTAGATTTCGCCACCCGCTACCCCGAGGCAGTGCCCTTAGCTTCCATTGAAGCAGACACCGTGGCAGATGCGCTCCTGACCATTTTCAGCCGAGTGGGGTTCCCCAGGGAAGTCTTGACAGACCAAGGCTCCAACTTCATGTCGGCCCTGCTCCGGTGCTTGTGGGAGAAATGTGGGGTCCGGCACGACTGGGCCTCAGCGTATCACCCCCAGTCCAATGGGCTGGTGGAGAGGTTTAACGGGACGCTAAAGATGATGCTGAAAACCTTTATGAACCAGCACCCGCAGGATTGGGACAAGTACTTACCTCACCTGCTGTTCGCGTACAGGGAGGTGCCCCAGGAGTCTACCGGATTTTCGCCTTTCGAACTGTTATATGGAAGGAGGGTAAGGGGCCCCCTGGACCTGATGAGAGACGAGTGGGAGGGGAAGGCCACTCCCGATGGAGAGTCAGTGGTGGAGTATGTCCTGATCTTCCGAGAGAGACTGGCTGAACTCATGGGCCTGGCCAGGGAGAATCTGGCCAGAGCCCAGAGGAAGCAGAAGGTCTGGTATGACCGCACGGCGCGGGCCCGGGCCTACGCCACCGGGGATCTGGTGATGGTTCTCATCCCCGTGAGAAAGAACAAACTACAGGCCGCCTGGGAGGGCCCTTTCAAGGTCGTCAAGCAGCTCAATGAGGTAAACTATGTGGTGGAGCTGTCTAACCGGGCGCACCACCGCCGGGTGTACCATGTGAATATGATGAAGCCATATTATGCCAGGGGGAATGTGGTGTTAGCTGTGTGTGGACATTGGGAGGAGCAGGGAGATGACCCTTTAGTAGATCTATTCCCTGGGACCAGAGCTGGTTCCCCCCTGGAAACAATTCCCCTCTCGGATCAGCTCACCCCTGCCCAGCAAGCTGAGGTCAGGGGGGTGCTGCATCCGTACCGACAGCTGTTTTCCAACCAGCCTGGACGCACTAATCTGACTGTCCACCGGGTGCAGACAGGGTCGCACCCGCCGATAAGATGCTCCCCCTTCCGAGTCACCGGGAAAACTGCTCAGGACCTGGAAAGAGAGGTCCGGGACATGCTGGCTTTGGGGGTGATCCAGCCATCGGCCAGCCCTTGGGCCTCGCCGGTGGTGCTGGTCCCCAAAAAGGACGGGTCGGTCCGGTTCTGTGTGGACTATCGGAAGCTCAATGCCATCACTGTATCTGATGCCTACCCCATGCCCAGGCCGGACGAGCTCCTAGACAAGCTGGGAGGAGCTCGGTACCTTACCACCATGGACCTTACAAAGGGCTACTGGCAAGTGCCGCTGGATGCAGATGCCCGGCTGAAATCGGCCTTTATCACCCCTCTGGGGCTCTATGAGTTCCTGACCCTGCCTTTCGGCCTCAAGGGAGCGCCGGCCACCTTCCAGCGCCTGGTGGACCAGCTCCTGAGGGGGATGGAGAGTTTTGCCGTGGCGTATATTGACGACATCTGTGTCTTTAGCCAGACCTGGGAGGACCACGTGTCCCAGGTTAGACAAGTGCTGGACCGACTCCAGGGGGCTGGGCTGACTGTAAAAGCGGAGAAGTGCAAGGTGGGGATGGCTGAAGTATCTTACCTGGGCCATCGGGTGGGGAGCGGCCGCCTAAAGCCGGAACCGGCCAAGGTGGAGGTGATCAGAGACTGGCCCGCTCCCCACACCAAAAAGCAGGTCCAAGCCTTTATTGGGATGGCAGGATACTACCGAAGATTTGTGCCCCACTTTAGCGCCATAGCGACCCCCATCACTGAGCTATGCAAGAAGGGGAAGCCAGACAAGGTGGTCTGGACCAAGCAGTGCCAGGAGGCTTTCCGGGCGCTGAAGGAGGCTCTGGTCAGTGGCCCAGTTCTGGCAAACCCAGACTTTGACAAGCCCTTTGTGGTGTTCACCGACGCCTCCGACACGGGACTGGGGGCGGTGTTAATGCAGGAGGATGAAAAGGGGGAGAGACACCCCATCGTGTACCTGAGCAAGAAGTTGCTACCCCGGGAGCAACACTATGTGGCCATCGAGAAGGAGTGCCTGGCCATGGTGTGGGCCCTCAAGAAACTAGAGCCCTATCTCTTCGGGCGACACTTCACCGTGTACACGGACCACTCTCCCCTGACCTGGCTGCACCAGATGAAAGGAGCCAATGCCAAACTCCTGAGATGGAGCCTGCTCCTGCAGGATTACGACATGGACGTGGTCCACGTGAAGGGAAGTGCCAACCTGATAGCGGATGCGCTGTCCCGGAGAGGGGGCCCCGAACTTCCCCAGGTCACTGGTCACAGTGACCCCGCTCAGTTCAGTCTCGAAGGGGGGAGAGATGTGACGATGTGAAGCAGCAGGGAGGGGGGAGTGTTGACCTGGGAATGTGCCCTGGGGACGGGAGACCTGAGAGCCTGTCACCTGAGCCAGGAGGGGGAGGGGGAGGTAACACCTCTGCCCAGGAATGTGGACGGAGGCTGGAGCAGGGAACCTGCTGGGTGGGTTTAGTTTTCAGTTTGGGGCTGGGAGGAGGAACACAGGGAACCCCAGGGCTGGGGTCTAAGCTCCCTGCTCCCCCAGAAGGACTTCACTGAGGGGTCCTGGGTGTACCCACAAGCTCTGTTTTGGACTGTGTTCCTGTTGTCCAATAAACCTGCTGTTTTACTGGGGAGTGTTGACCTGGGAATGTGCCCTGGGGACGGGAGACCTGAGAGCCTGTCACCTGAGCCAGGAGGGGGAGGGGGAGGTAACACCTCTGCCCAGGAATGTGGACGGAGGCTGGAGCAGGGAACCTGCTGGGTGGGTTTAGTTTTCAGTTTGGGGCTGGGAGGAGGAACACAGGGAACCCCAGGGCTGGGGTCTAAGCTCCCTGCTCCCCCAGAAGGACTTCACTGAGGGGTCCTGGGTGTACCCACAAGCTCTGTTTTGGACTGTGTTCCTGGTGTCCAATAAACCTGCTGTTTTACTGGCTGGCTGAGAGTCTCAGTGAATCCCAGGAAGAGGGGTGCAGGGCCTGGACTCCCCCACACTCCGTGACAGCTGGTTATGATTATGCTATCTGTATGCGTGTATCATTTTTGTATTTAAAGTTATAAGTATTGGCTCTGTACTGTCTGTATTTCAAACTTGTGCTGTGCTTCTGGGTGACACCCCAGACAATGTGGCATCAGCACTGCCTAGGCTGCTTGATGGCCCATTAAGGACCATCAGCTCTACAGCTGACCCATTGAGAGACGGCAGATACACCTTGGGACTCAGCAAGGCATGCAGAGACCTGCCTATGGACAGAACTCTAAGGTTTTTCCATGCCATGTGCTGGACAGCTTGTCTTTGGAACAAAGAAAGCAGAGGCCACATGGCAAGAGACTATAAGAGGCAGCTGCATCTCCTCCATCTTGTCTTCAGTCCTGCTTCTTACTTCTGGAGGAACCTTGCTACAAACTGAAGATCTGAACAAAGGAATGAATGACCCATCCCAGCTGTGGATGTTCTCCAGAAACTTGATTTGAACCTGCAGTTTATTCCATCACTACTACAAGCCTGAACCAAGAACTTTGCCATTCCTGTATGTCATTGATTCCATTTAACCAATTTTAGCTCTCATCTGTATCTTTTTCCTGTTATGGATAAACCTTTAGATTTTAGATTCTAAAGGATTGGCAACAGCGTGATTTGTGGGTAAGATCTGACTTGTATATTGACCTGGGTCTAGGGCTTGGTCCTTTGGGATCGAGAGAATCTTTTTTCTTTTACTGGGGTATTGGTTTTCATAACCATTCGTCCCCATAACGAGTGGCACTGGGGGTGATACTGGGAAACTGGAGTGTCTAAGGGAATTGCTTGTATTGTAAGGATTTTTATTGCTGGAGGCCGATCTGATCAGAAGATCTCAGGGAGCCTTACAGTTTACCTCGGGCTGAGTCCCCCTGTTAAGCCCATCTATCAGAGCTGGATTCCCATAAACCAACACACACACCAAATGTAAAAGTAAACAGCAACACTTTATTTAACTAAGGGAAGAGGAAGGGAGGAAAGGGGAATGGATTAACAATACTGGAGATTTGGTTCGACACTTACACTCACGCATACACTCAATGGCACTAAGATGTTCTTCTACCTTTCCATACGTCCACGATGAAGATTGCAGGATCCAGATGACCGAAGCCAGCGATGGACTGACGGACACCGACCGTGAATGGCAGATGGAATGGACAGGTATGTGTCCCTATCTTAACTCCCGCCCTAACCCGCTTTGCGTCGTCTGGGTGTGTGAGACTGATCTAACTATTCGGACTAAGTCCGCGTATGCAAGTCTGCTTTCCCCAAATAAAAGAATAAACAAACCCAAACTAATTAGTAAGCAGCTATTGCAGGCCAATAGCTAGTGCCAAGATGGTATCACACCAGGAGAGAGAACTGGACACTTGAACCTCTGACAACGCGAAAGCTCCCGAGACCAAGAGCCCCTGGCTTCTCCCCTCACACACTTTTATAGGGAGCTGTTGCCGGGCAAACCTAGTTTCCCACCTCTGAGATTTCCTGCCTTTTCTTGGTACCAAGGAACAAGAACCTGACACAAGGTGGAGGTTACCTTGTCCTTTTACCAAAACAAAATGCCCTTCTGAGTTACAGAACTTATCTTAACTTTATACATATATTTCAATAATTTGGCAGAAGTAAACGGGGTTTAAAACCAAAATTAACAGTATGACTTCTGGTTAGCCAGTGGGGTGAGACCGAAGTCCTCTCTGTTTGGCTGGTCTGGTGAGCCTTAGAGGTGGAGAACCACCAGCCTTGGGCTGTAACTGCCCTGCTCTAAGCAAGTTGTCCTGAATTGATACTCTCATTTGTGTCCCACCAAAGCCCACATTGTTACAGAGGGGTCTCTATGCAGCAGGGCTGGGGCTGCAAGGGGAGCCATGTGTATGTGCTGAAGCCCAAAACAGAGCAAACATGGAAACTGAATTTGCCCACCCCAGCATGGGGCTGGGGCTCTACTGGGGGAGTTTTGTGTGTGCGCCTATGAGTGTGTGTGTGCATATAAATGTGGACTCAGCCAGCAGGTAGATTACTGCACCCAATATAATAATTACACACTTAAAACCTAGGTGAAAAACATTATTACAGTTGCAAAGTCTAGCACTTGAAAGTTAGGAAATGCCAGAATGAAGGAACAAGTAGCATGTGATAATGTATATGTGAAAGGGCTGAATGAGCGGCACGAGGACAATCTTAGTTCTGGCATTTCCTAACTACTGACTACTAGGCTTTGCAACCTTAATGTTCTTTTCATGTATTTTTTCCTATGTGATTTCCTGGGGTTTGGTGGGCGGTGGACAGGGTTATAAAGGAAAAAAGAAAACAGAAATATTAGTATATGCACTCAAACAACCCCTTTAACAACAGGATTCAATCCCTGGACCTTCAGCATTGCTGCACAAACCTTTACCCCTTCATCTAATGGAGCAACTTTGTTATGTAATGAGCCATATAGACTAGCAGTCACACATTTAACAGATGCAGGGTTTAATTTGTGCCAGGCCTTGCCAGGGCTGATCCCTGGCACCTCTGGGCTCGGCCGTCCAGAGCCCCGGCACCTCTGGGCTCGGCCGTCCAGAGCCCCGGCACCTCTGGGCTCGGCAGTCCAGAGCCCCGGCACCTCTGGGCTCGGCCGTCCAGAGCCCCGGCACCTCTGGGCTCGGCCGTCCAGAGCCCCGGCACCTCTGGGCTCGGCCGTCCAGAGCCCCGGCACCTCTGGGCTCGGCCGTCCAGAGCCCCGGCACCTCTGGGCTTGGCACTTCAGAGCCCCAGCACCTCTGGGCTTGGCACTTCAGAGCCCCAGCACCTCTGGGCTTGGCACTTCAGAGCCCCGGCACCTCTGGGCTTGGCACTTCAGAGCCCCGGCACCTCGGGGCTTGGCACTTCAGAGCCCCGGCACCTCGGGGCTTGGCCGTTCAGAGCCCCGGCACCTCTGGGCTTGGCATTTCAGAGCCCCGGCACCTCGGGGCTTGGCAGTTCATGTCCCCGGCATCTCTGGGCTTGGCAGTTCATAGCCCCGGCACCTTGGGGCTTGGCAGTTCATGTCCCCGGCACCTCTGGGCTTGGCAGTTCATGTCCCCGGCACCTCGGGGCTTGGCAGTTCATGTCCCCGGCACCTCTGGGCTTGGCAGTTCCTGTCCCCGGCATCTCTGGGCTTGGCAGTTCATAGCCCCGGCACCTCTGGGCTTGGCAGTTCATAGCCCCGGCACCTCGGGGCTTGGCAGTTCAGAGCCCCGGCACCTCGGGGCTTGGCAGTTCAGAGCCCCGGCACTTCTGGGCTTGGCAGTTCAGAGCCCCGGCACCTCTGGACTTGCTGCATCAGTTTGGAAAGTAAAAATATTGCTTGAGCCCCAGCATCTCTTTCATTACAAATTAAGCACTGCACAGACAGCTTCGCCAAGCACCTGGATTTGGTAGATTCTTTATGGGAGGCCATGTAGCTAAGTTTGGGGTTTGCCATATCAGAGACCTGGGATCATTTCCAAAGGTGGCCTTGTAAAATCTCTGAGATACTCTGGTTAAACTGGTGGGATGGACACTTGCCTCTCATCTAAGGTAATGTACAAGGGCTGGCTCATTAATAACAGCTGTAGAGTGCAAAGAATTGTTAACACCAGTCAGTAGAAGACAGGAGCTCATGGTTTCCTGCCTTGCAACATAGGGCACCTTCCCCAAGGCCACGGCATATTTTGATGGGAATAACTAAGAGGATCCATTTTGTGTGTGTCCTGTCCCATCCAGAGGGCTTCTGGGGCTGGCTCCGTGCGGTAGAAGAGCAGGGTGAGTGCACATGGGTCTGTGGGGCGAGGAACAGGCTCAGTGCTGATGCAGGGCAGTGGGTCTGTAGAACATGTTCAGTTCAGGGCTGGAGCAGGAGCAGCGCAGATGGAGTGTAGGGAGACTTGAGCAGCAAAGATTCACAGAGTGATAGATCCCAAGGCCAGAAGGGACCCTTGTGATCATCCAGTCTAACTCCCTGTGTAACCCAGGCCAGGCCAGAGAACGCCCCCAAAATAATTCCTAGAGCATGTTTTAGAGAAACATGCAACCTAGATTTAAAAATCGCCAGTTAGGGAGGATCCACCTCGATGCCTGGGAAATTGTTCCAATGGTTAATTACCCTCACATTTAAAAGTGTATGCCTTATTCACTGCCTGAATTTGTCTAGCTTCAACTTCCAGCCATTGAATCATGTTAGACCTTTCTCTGTTAACTAAAGAGTACGCTTTAGAATATTTGTTCCCTGTGTAGGTACTTATAGACTGTAATCAAATCACCTCTTAGCCATCTCTGTGTTAAGCAAATAAAGTGAGCTCTTGAGGATATCATGGTGAAATTCCGTAATTCCATAATTCCCAAGTGTTGGCATACTGTGGGGTCATGCGGGTACCCATAGCAGTGCTGCTGACTTGAAGGCATACATTGTCCCAAAATGTGAAATAGTTGTGGGTGCCAACATTTTTATGGCTGACTTAGAACAACGCTTCCTCAGCTCTCGTTCCCTAACGTCCCTACTCTACTTGCGCTATATTGATGACAGCTTCATCATCTGGACCCATGGAAAAGAAGCCCTTGAGGAATTTCACCAAGATTTCAACAATTTCCATCCCAACATCAACCTCAGCCTGGACCAGTCCACACAAGAGATCCACTTCCTGGACACTACAGTGCTAATAAGTGATGGTCACATAAACACCACCCTATACCGGAAACCTACTGACCGCTATACTTACCTACATGCCTCCAGCTTTCATCCAGACCACATCACACGATCCATTGTCTACAGCCAAGCTCTACGGTACAACTGCATTTGCTCCAATCCCTCAGACAGAGACAAACACCTACAGGATCTCTATCAAGTGTTCTTAAAACTACAATACCCACCTGCTGAAGTGAAGAAACGGATTGACAGAGCCAGAAGAGTACCCAGAAGTCAGGCCCAACAAAGAAAGTAACAGAACACCACTAGCCGTCACCTTCAGCCCACAACTAAAACCTCTCCAGCGCATCATCAAGGATCTACAACCTATCCTGAAGGACGACCCATCACTCTCACAGATCTTGGGAGACAGGCCAGTCCTTGCTTACAGACAGCCCCCCAACCTGAAGCAAATACTCACCAGCAACCACACAACAAAAACACTAACCCAGGAACCTATCCTTGCAACAAAGTCCGTTGCCAACTCTGTCCACATATTTGTTCAAGGGACACCATCGTAGGACCTAATCACATCAGCCACACTATCAGAGGCTCGTTCACCTGCATATCTACCAATGTGATATATGCCATCATGTGCCAGCAATGCCCCTCTGCCATGTACATTGGCCAAACCAGACAGTCTCTATGCAAAAGAATAAATGGACACAAATCAGACCTCAAGAATTATAATATTCAAAAACCAGTCAGAGAACACTTCAACCTCCCTGGACTCTCAATTACAGACCTAAAAGTCACAATTCTTCAACAAAAGAACTTCAAAAACAGACTCCAATGAGAAACTGCAGAACTGGAATTATTTGCAAACTGGGCACCATTAAACAGAGAGAGGGATAGCTCAGTGGTTTGAGCATTGGCCTGCTAAACCCAGGGTTGTGAGTTCAATCCTTGAGGAAGCCATTTAGGGATCTGGGGCAAAAATTGGGGATTGGCCCTGCTTTGAGCAGGGGTTTGGACTAGATGATCTCCAAAAAGGTCCCATCTAACCCTGATATTCTATGAAATTAGGCTTGAATAAAGACTGGGAGTGGATGAGTCATTACACAAAGTCAAAACTTTTCCCCCCTACTTCCCTTGCATCCGACAAAGTGGGTATTCACCCACGAAAGCTTATGCTTCAATACATCCATTAGTCTATAAGGTGCCACAGGACTCTTTGCCACTTTTCCCCTACTGTTACTCGCACCTTCTTGTCAACTGTTTGAAATGGGCCATCCTGATTATCACTACAAGTTTTTTTTTCTCCTGCTGATAATAGGCCACCTTAATTGATTAGTCTCATTAGAGTTGGTATGGCAACACCTATTTTTTCATGTTCTCTGTGTATATATATATATATATATATATATATCTTCCTACTGTATTTTCATAGAATATCAGGGTTGGAAGGGACCTCAGGAGGTCATCTAGTCAAAGCAGGACCAATCCCCAACTAATCATCCAAATTCCCCCCCCTTTTTGCCCCAGATCCCTAAATGGCCCCCTCAAGGATTGAACTCTGGGTTTAGCAGGCCAATACTCAAACCACTGAGCTATCCCTCCCCTGCATGCATCTGATGAAGTGGGTTTTAGCCCATGAAAGCTTATGCCCAAATAAATTTGTTAGTTTCTAAGGTGCCACAAGTACTCCTCATTTTTTCTCCCCACTTACAGTTACATTTTGAGACCTATCAGTTAGCCACTTTTTAATCCATTTAATGTGTGCTGTGTTAATTTTTTATTAGTCTAGTTTTTTAATCAAAATGCCTTGACATGTGGCGTCAAGTCAAATGTTTTACAGAAATCTCAGTATAGTACATTGACACTATTACCTTTATCAGCCAAACTTGTAATCTCATAAAAAAAAGATATCAAATTAGTTTGACAAGCCCATGCTAATTGGCATTGATCATATCACACTCTTTTAATTCTTTATTAATCAAGTCCCTTATCAGGCACTCCATTATAGTGCTAGGGATCAATGTCAGACGGACAGGCCTATAATTACCCAGGTCATTCCATTTACCCTTTTAAAGTTTTGGCATAACAATAGCTTTCTTTCAGTCTTCTGGAACTTCCCCAGTGTTCAGCTTACTGAAAACCACCATTAATGGTCCAGCGAGTTCTTCAGCCAGCTCTTTTAAAGCTCTTGGATGCAAGATATGTGGACCTGATGTTTTAAAAATGTCTAACTTTGATAGCTGTTGTTTAACATTCTCCCCAGATACAAGTAGAATAGAAAGAGTGTTATCATGTTCCTATGGTATGATGACATCATTTGTTTTTTCCCAAATGCAGAACAGAAATATGTATTGAACACTTCATCATTTTCTGCATTATTATTGATAATTCTACTACTTCATCTAATAATGGATCAATATCATTGTTAGGATTCATATTTTTCCTAATCTACTTTAAAAATTCCTTCTTATTGTGCTTAGCTTGACTTGTCATAGATTTTTTCTTGTATCCCTTTGCTTCCCTTATCAATTTTCTACAATTCCTAGCTTCTGATTTATATTCATTACTGTCAACATCTCCTTTCTTCCATTTGTTATACATCATTTTTTATACGTTATAGTTGCCTTTATGTGGTCTCTAAGTCAGGTCAGTTTTTAACCAGTATTGCTGCTT